>NC_081437.1:27325451-27521407 GCF_949786415.1 Peromyscus eremicus
TTATCTCTTCTTCTTGCATTGCCCCTTCCTTTGTTTTGAGTTGTGTGTAAGCATGTCTTTACTTAGAAACCAGGATTGATTATGAGATTTCCTCTGCTTGCCACAGAGGAGTGATGGAGTCAGATTATCTCTTTAAAATGAGTACAAGTTTATATTGTAAGCTACTTCAATATTTTTATGTAGTTGTTAACTCCTGGGATAATATTCTCTAATCCATGATGGAAAAAGAACGTGCATTTTGTAGATTATTTTTCTTTAATTTTACCTTGCTGAGCTCTGAAGATCATTAGCTAGCTATTCAATGGATAAGTATAATTATTAACCAAATTTTCTGAATTATATAATTCTGAGAGAGCTGGTCTTCCTGTATGGCTCCCTTTGAGTGAGGTTTTATTTTTTTAATATCTGAAAGAGAAATACAGAATAGGTATTTAATCACTTGTCAAAATTAATATGCCATATCACCAATGGGTACCAAAAAATGTACTCCCAGCTAGCTGTTTGAGTGACTGTCCAGGATTTCTACCTGAAATTCTAACCCCAGAATAAGTTTAGAAGGTGAGGATCGAGGGTTCTTCAGGAGAGAAGTAGTCCTATGCATGTCAGAAAACATCTCCATGTAACAGAGTCTGATGGAGGAGTGTTTGTAGCTTGATAACTCTCTAATGGCCTGGAAATCAAAGTGAATGAAAAATATACATGTTTTTGTCTGTACAGACTGTGCTGGTAAAATTCTCTGTGGACAGGGTTTCTGTAACACAGGCTAGCCTCAGACTCTCTGCTCCCTCTATGTAGCCCAGGATGACTTACAACTCTCAGAAATCCTCTTATCTCAGCCTCTTGAATGTTGGGATTAGGCTAATTAATTAATTAATAATTAATTAGATTGTTAAACACAACAGAGGGAAACAGAGTCAAGCGAATTCATGTGGAACACAGGCATGTAAGTTGCAGGGAGGCTGAAGTAACAGAGAAGCAAGAAGGGATTACTTGTGGTCACACAGTCAAGGAATAAAAGAAGACACTGGAAATGGAGAAACAGTGGCTAGTACGGGAGTTAGAGCTTACCAAAAATCTGGAAAATGAGGGGTTAAAAAGCAGAGCCATGGGGCCCATTATGGAAGAGAGGGTGGAAAGACCGTAAGAGCAAGAGCAGGGGGTTGAGTGTCGGGAAACTGCCTTCTCCTCATGACATGGATATTGTACACTTGAGTACTCACTGTTTATGCTGAACTACACACAATCTGGTAAGAACAGGCCAGTTAAAATTGTGTCATGGAAGAGCAAGGAACTCAGGAGGTCCTCCTCTCTCTGAAGATTTCTAAATAGTTAATGGTTACCATGGTTACTGGAGCAGGAGAGACATTTTCTACTTTCTTTGGCGGTTTAACCACTGTCAAGGTTCCCACGGTCCTGTGTAAATAACTACTCATTCATGCTCTTATAATAATCAACCTTAATGAAACTAATGGATGTGTTTGTTTGTTTTTGAGATTGGGTTTCTCTGGGTAGCCCTGACTGCCCTGGGACTCACTATATAGACCAGGCTGGCCTCGAACTCACAGAAATCCACTTGCCTCCTGAGTGCTGGGATTAAAGGCATGCACCATCACCACCTGGCAAAGAAACTGATTGAAACAGATACTACTGTTAGGGGACTGGCTGGGAAGAGGAAGGGGTGCAGAAGGAGTCATGGGGAGATCAGAAAGGAGAGTATGGGAGCCTTATGATCAAAATACAATATACAGGTGTAGAAAATGACACAATGAAACCAATTATCATGTATAATTAATATATTCAAATCAAAAAACTTGTAAAAATACAAAGCCAATGGGACGGGTTCAAGGAAGACATAAAGCAACACAACCTTCCATTAAAATGTATCCTGCACATCTACTATGGCGGATACAACACACAGCACTGTCATGTGAGTTCAGCTGTTTTAACCTTATAAGACATGGTAAGATGACATGTGAGAGCTGTCCTGAAGGTGCTCACATTCTCCATGGGAGATAAAATAAGTTCTTAGATAGAAAAATGGCAGTGGTCTAGGGGAAGACAACAACTTTTTGCATTTTCCCATAATATCACCAAACTAGGTAGGTCTAGTGCTTCTGTCTTAGCTTCTAATAAATGAATGATGCCATACGACAAGCCCCTTAGTTTGCAAGGTATCGAGTTCTGTAAACTGAGGGACCACGTATCAGCCTTCTTCATTTTGCCTTTATAACCTTGAGGTAGAACCTTGACCACTGTGGTCTCCATAAAATACATTTTTAAGAATGAGTAAACAGATTGATGGATGCACGCACATATGTACACATTCATTGGTCCCTAATCACAGTTCACAGGGACCACAGTTTACACCACTCCTTTCTTCAATTATATTTGCTCATTTGTTTGCTCTACATAGATTTCCCTCCTTACATCATAAAAGAGGGTAGTGACTTCCTCAGCTCTCCTGTTTGATACCGGCCCCATGGCTTCTCAACCACATGCACTTCATTTGTTCTTCAACACCATAACCACATTCCATTTACCTAAAAATCACAATGAAAAAACACCGTTCAATTCTTTTGAAAGGAAAAAAAACATGCAATTTTTCTTCACTTCCTCAAAAATGAGACAGCTTTAGAAAATATTAGACTTGTGACCAGCTTTCTAATTCAGAGCTAAAGTGTTACCTTTCCATTGTGTCCTAAATGAACATAATGTGCTCTGATAGTGTTCACCTGGTTCAGATAAATGGGAAGTTTTTGCAGTTACTCCGAGAGGTGTATCGGGACTCTTTTTGGAGTGTTGATTGGGTTTTGCCAAACTCTGGGGTCCCCAGAGTCTCTACAGTGACACAGGACATCAAATTATCTGAAGGAATGATGACGAAAAAAAAGTTTGACTATTCTGAGATTGTTCTCTGACTTTCTAAACCCTGAGACAGTCTGAGAACTAATGCGACTGCTCACATCTTTCTGAAATGCTCTCCACCTTAGCACTTGGTACAAGAATGAAAGTACAGTTCAGAAATGGAGTAAGACTGTGTTGAGACAGGAGCTTTGTGACATAGATCTTAGGGACATGTCTTATTTCACAAATTTCCATTTGATTCTTGGTACCTTATGAGTCGAGGCTCTTCATGTCTGTAAGAATTGGTGTAGAAGCCTTTTGAGACACTCATAAACCTGTAGTTGTACCATGAATGCACATGGATGCAATAGTGTTTTACATTCATTTGGTAAATGCATGGCAAATTTGTATGTAAATACTTCATATTGAGTGTTAAGAGCATTCATAAGAGAGAGCACATTGTGTCTACCCTTGGTGATGGTTCACTGGGTAACTAGATAGTCATATAATTAAAAAAGTATATAGTAAATATACTTGCATATAGTAAATAAAAAATATAGAAAAATCTTCTATAGAATTCAATGTCATATCTATCATCTATCTAGGAATCCATCCATTGGTCTATATATTTATCACATATCTATAAATTATTATGCATCTATTTGTTTGTCATCATGTATCTAGTTAGCTAACAAGCTACTTGTCTATCATTGCTCTATTTTTCACATGGTCTAGAATGGGGTAGATTATAATGGAAGCTTTATTCATGAGTGGTGATGACTAGTTGTGGTCTAGACAAGTAGAAGGTTATATAATACTGTGGAAATGAGAACAATTTGAGGACATTAGCCAAACATGAGTCAAAGTTAGCCCAGCAAAAGTACCCAGGAAAGGTATCCAAATGGGGGGTGCAGGTGATCACCATCTGAGCCTATACACCAGGAATCTCTGGTGTATAGCGGGTATGAATATCTGCAAAATAAATATGCTCAGATTTGTACATTTAAGAATCACCTAATGTCCTTAATAGGAAATATGATGATGATAAAAGTAATTCACTAGAACAAATATATGTCACTTCTAAGACTATTTTTGTCAATTGATATCTAGGTAGCATTCTTTCAATTTTTCAAGCAGTTCATTTCTTAGAACAATTTGATGAAAGAGTTAATATCACCTCTGTGTCAGGTGACAAAAGTCAGAATCGTAAAGGTGAAGACTTTACTCAAATAAAGAACTGTAAGAGGCAGGGTTCAGAGCGAACCTTGGTAACAGTCTACTACTTTGTTTGCTTAGAATTTGTTTGCTGTATATGTTTGGCTAAGAATAAAGCTATTTACAACAGATGATTTTAATAGCTTCCTAATATTGTTTCAAAGGTATATATCAAAAGGTAACGACATGGTTCTCTTTCTAGTAAACAGTTTGTTTTCAGATTTTTTAATGCTATAAACAACAAAGATATATTAATTTTTATCTTTGCAAACACACCTCCAGCACAAAATCAGTTCTTAGCAGTGAAATGGCTGGATCAAAGGATATGCATATTTTAAGGATTTTTCTTTTACTTATTCTGTTCTCAGTCACTCCCGAGAAAGATTTTTCCAATTTACATTGCCCCATCGGGGACTGAGATGATCAATTTCTCTAAGCTCTCACGAGAAATTATTATCTTTCATTTAAATCTTTGACAGCTTGAAAATCTGAGTAGATCTCACTACAGTTTTAACTCAAATTTTTATTATAAATCAGATATCATGGGTATCCTAGCACTTTCAGAACAAGAGAGCAAAGAATAAAAAGTCCAAGGTTATCCTCTGCCACTTAACAAATTCCAGGCTAGCATAAGCTACTTGAGATTCTGTTAAATAAAAAAATAACAAGGCTTCTTGAATATTTGGTTTCATGCTTAGAAAACATACCTATCTTCAATATTATACCATTTTTGTTCTTATTTTTATTGTCTTTTATGGTTTTAATTTTATGGAATCTATTACTTAATGTGTAATTTGAGTTTGTTTCCTCAAATAATTACTCACTTAAAGTTTCTAAAGTGTGTTTTAGCCTCTAATTTTATTTTCATGATAATTTTGTTCTTCAAAATATTAGTAAGGATAATATTAACACATTGGGCAATGTGGAATCATATATCAGTAGTGTAGGATTTGATGTATCAGCCCTTTTCTTTGTACCTTCGTCTTTAGTATAATGGTTCCTTTCATTTATTGTTTGAAATGCTTGTTTTTAATTATACAAGCCACACAAATTTATTGTAGAAGTAAAATAAAAGAAGACAAGCAATAATTTCTGTTAGGTTTTTAAGTTATATCATTTGAGTTCTTTGGTTATTGGTGTTTTCAAGGTATCAAACTTTGTAATTTTAATTAATATTTACTTAAATTGGGTTACTGCATTTTGGGGGTCCATAGCTGGACTGAGAGGAACATACATATTCCCCACTTATCTTTTCTCCAATCTGTGCACAGTGCTCCTCTTCCACATTTTCTGCCTGGAATGATAACATATGTTAAAATGGTTGAACCTATATCGACATATCATACAGTGGGAAAGGCTACTTTTTTATTCCACTTCACTCCTGATCTTACAGAATCCAAGTGTGTAAAAATTACAAAGGCACTGCCCTTATTTTATCATACAGAGTATTTTAAAAGTCTCAGTTCTTCACTACTTTACTTCTTCAGTCCTTCTCCTACCCAACCATGGCAATCAGTGGCCGTCCTTGCTGTTGCTCAACTTTTCCGGGTTTTGTATGGTTAGTTATAAACTACTCAGCCTTTCAGATTGACTTTTTAGTAAGTAATGCTAACCGGGGGTCCTTCTGTCACTTTCCATGGGTTAAAACGTCATTATTTATTTGGATATACCACAGTTTATACATTCACCACTAGAAGTACATTTTGGTCACCTACATATCTGTGCTATTATTAATAAAGCTGTTGCAATAAACACTTGTGTGCAAGCTTTTGTGTTTTCAGCTGTCAATACAGAGCAGTATGGTTGCCTGAGTACAGTAAGTTTTGCATTGCACATTTTTCTATGCTAAATATGTATTTTTATCATCAAACTTAATGAATTTATATAGTTTGATACCAGTGAATGTGCCACTGTTTTTTACCAATCACACATTGTTTTATATTCATGCATTTTCCCAAATGTTGTCTTAAAAGTCAGTACCATTACACTTAAAGGTTTTGAGAAAATATTTGTTTGGCTTTCAGGTATGAAGCAGCTACACCCTTAATTCTTCATAACATTGCTTTCAATGTCCTGTTTCTAAAATTGTTTTGCCCTGAGAAAATTATTATGTGTCACAAATGTGAGAAAACTGCTTTGGCCATTTTGTTTATGCTGAAGCCACCATGCATGGGTCTCCATCCTGCCTGTACCACTGGAGGGCCATCTGCACTCCAAGCTTGTGACTTGGCTTCCTTTCCTCATCATAATATTCTTATGTGGCCTACTCCTCCTTTACCCACAATCCCACAGAGCTCATGGTGGGCACTAGTTGCTCTACTCCCTTGGAATGCCTAACTGTTCAGGAAAAGGAGGGACTCTTTTTTTAATTTTATTTTTTTTTAATTTTACATACCAACCACAGTTCTCCCTACCCTCCTCCGACCCCCCCATCCCTACCCTACTGCCTGCTATCCACTGCTCAGAGAGAGTAAGGTCTCCCATTGGGAGTCAACAAATTCTGGAACATCAAGTTGAGGTAGAACTAAGCCCTTTCCCCTGCATCAAGGCCAAGCAAGGTATTCCACCATAAAGAATGTGCTCCAAAAAGCCAGTTAATGCACCAGGGATAAATACTGGTCCCACTGCCAGGGGCTCCACAAACAGACCAAGCCACACAACTATTGTCAACATTCAGAGGTCCTTCTTTGGTCCCGTGCAGGTTCCCCAGCCATCAGTCCAGAGCCCATGAGCTCTTACTAACTTGATTCAACTATCTCTGTGGGGTTTCCCCATCATGATCTTGACACACTCCCCCCTACCCCCACCACTCCCACAGTCCCTCCTCTCTCTCTTTGACTGGACTTCAGGAGCTTGGCCTAGTGCCTAGCTGTGGATCTCTGCATCTTCTTCCATCAGTCACTGCATGAAGGCTCTGGGATGACACTTAGCGTAGTCACCCATCTGATTACAGGGTAAGGCCAGTTCAGGCACCCTTTCCACTAATGCTAGGAGTCTTAACTGGAGACATCCTTGTGTATTTTTGGGGTTTTCCCTAGCACCAGGTTTCTCCCTAACCCCTATAATGGCTCCCTCTATCAAGATAACTCTTTGATTGCTCTCCCTCTGTGTCCTTCCTGCTTTGTGACCACCCTGTTCCCTCATGTTCTCATTCCCCCATCCCCTTCCCAGTTTACTGAGGAGATCATATCTATTTCCCTTCCCATGGCAATCTATGCATGTCCCTGTTAAAGTCAAAGGAGGGACTCTTTAAGCACTGATATTCTCTTGCTTTTGACTTTTGATATACACAACCCACATGATCTATGGGGGCATCTGCAAAGGAGCCAGCAGTGTGGTTCACACCTGCCAGTGCTGAGGCTTCTGGACATCTTGCACTATGCTGCCCCAGCAACTGATCCATGGTCAGGTGTGAGCTTGATTGATGTTGCATTGATTTGCCCTTCATATGAGAGGTTTCCCTCAAAGTCAAGAGTAGAACTTTCTTCTTTTTAATGAAAGGCTTTGCAGCTTCTATTATTTTTCTATTTCTCTGTCTCCACAGTCATTTCATGGGATTTAAAAACAATGATATTAAGGTCTTTATGGCTTGTTTGAGTACTTAATTTATGAGATACAGTCTACTGCAGTCTTGTTACCCCAGAAACAAGTGTAACACTCAGTGTATCTTTTTAAAAAATGTAATTATTGAACATATCACATATACTCTGATTTCTTCTGCTACTTATACTATTGTAGTTGTATCTTTCTAAATCTCCCTTCTAGATTCATAAGATTTAACGGGCTTACTTACAACCTTATTTAAACTTAATGACTGTATAAGGTCTAAAAAATATACAGAGCTATACAATTTCCTCTAGATTTATCTTTATTTTTTGCAAAGAGTTCTGATATAAAATGTGACATGGTGCTGATATGCTTTTCAGTTTTATTATAGTTGTAGTTTACATTTCAATGAAATATTTAGTACAGGAGCTTTGTGATTTGGGGTTGTTTGTTTTTGGTTTGTTGCTGTGTGTGTACAGTGTGGGATGGTGTTTGAAGTAGCTTAATTATGTCCTGACACCTTATTTCTGAGCAAGGTCTGTGAATGAACCCTGAAGCTCGCTGGTCAGCTAGACTGGCTGGCCAGCAAATCTCATAGAATGCCCTGGCTCTGCAACCCCTTCCAAACTTCAACTGAGCCAAGCTGCTCATGTGGGTGCTAGGACTCCAAACTCAGGTCCTCATGCTCATACAGCCAGCTCTTTACTGAGTTAGACATCTCCCAGCCCTAATCTGTTTCAAGTTTTATAAAATTGGTATTGTAAAATATAATTGGGAAAAATGTTAGCATTTTGTTGCATGAACACATGCATATTTTGTATAGTTTCTTTTTGCTTTGGGAGTTATTGATTTCTGAGGTGGGACATAGAGTTTTATATCCCTGGTTGATCTTCTGTTCACTATGTAGGTCATCCTTGCCTTGGATTCAACAATCCTCCTGCCTCAGTCTTCTAAGTGCTAGGATTACAAATGTCACAAGCCTGGCTTAGTTTTTTTCCTTTGTTGAGCAGAATAGGATAAATATTATTTCTAAAATCCCCAAACATAATGGTAAAGCATATTCTATTCAGTCTTTTATTTTTTTCAGGGCTCATGATTCGATACTTACCAACCAAACACCAATGGCAATTGACTTGAATTCTTTCTTTATATTCTCAGTCATAAAATTTTACACAAAAGTTAACAAATACATAGGTTCAAGTGCAAAATGATGATTTCCTCTAAATACATCATGATATATTTGTCAAAGTCAAGCCAATAGATCCATTATCTGTAAAAGTTACCTTCTTTTCTCTTTATGTAGTGAAGATACACAAAGTTGACACCCTTAGCAAGCTAGATGGCTCAAAAGAAGGAGTTCTGATAAATGTCAATCTTGGTGCATTAGGGAGGGACCAGAGTAGATGTAGAGAAAGGTGATGTCTAGACCTTTCCTGTGAGACATGATGGGATACATTTGTAAAGATAGGAGTAGTCATGGGAATGCAGCTCAACCAATAATCAAACTTGAGATAAAACATTCCTTGTGGGGCTGGAGAGATAGCTCAGGGGTTAAGAGCACAGACAGCTCTTGTGGAAGACCCTGCTTTGATGTCCAGTACCCAAATAGTAGCTCACAATTATTTGTAACTTCAGTTCTGGGGACCCAGTACCTTCTTCTGACTTCCATACACCAGTCATGCACTTGATGCAGAGACATCCGTGTAGGTAAAAAGCTTTTACATATAAAATGAAATAATCATCATCATCATCATCATAATCATAATAATAATAATAATAATAATAAAGGAAATGGAAAATTACTTTTATTGCTATATTCCTTTACTTTTTTAAATTTTGCATTAATTACCCTTTACTTAAAACAGCTAAATGTAGAAAATGAGTAAGTTGACTAGTTTTCCACACATCTTTTAAGCTCCTCCCACCTCAGTACACACATGGGAAGGAATCCTCCCTTTGAGTCACTGTTAAAGAATGAAAAACAATTTTAGAATACTGTTTGGCTCACATCCCCCATGGAACTTAGGGAAGGAATTCCAATACATGAGCAGTTGTAATGCATCTTAGGCAAGGAAAAGTAAATTACTGTTTTTAATTTAAAATTTTCATGATTTGGACTTTGAAACACCTGATACTACAAAGAAAAAATTCCATTGTTAAGAAAGAGACAAGGAATGGCTGAGAGTTTGAGGGAAACACTCTTTGTGACTTAGATGCAGATATTAAAGATACGAGCAAGAGTGGGTGAGCCAAAAACTATTACAGATCATCCTTCCTGAGAAATGGGGGAAAATAGATTATTATCAAGAGAAATGGGAAAAGAACAAAGAAATACCAGTCTTGATGGAAAGATGATAGCTTTGGTTTGGCACAAGTTGTCCAGGGAGATGGATTTTTTTTTTTTTGTAAGAAAAGTTGCAGGAACATAGACAAAGTCTGAAGGCCAGGAGAGCAGAGTGAAGACTGGGTTTTCAGAACTTCTTTAGAGACTTGGTATTTGATATCACGAAAGTGAGTTGGTTTACACTGGATGAGAACAAATACTGAGCAATAGGAATTACCTCTAATTAAGAGGTAGAAATTAGAGGTATAAATGAAGGAAGAGGAAAAGAGTGAAATAGACTAGATACTATTTTTAAAAGCCATTATGCATCACTCCATGGCAAACAATGGACTATTACACTCATGAGTATATAATTAGCATGTCAATTTTTTTGTTATTTACCAGAAACCATTTTAAATTTTCTGTTCCAAGTGGGTGTGTCACTGTGTGTTACTGCTTAGAATACTTACTTGCATTCTACTATTTATTATTAAAATTTCCTATTTTAGTGCAGTCTCAGTCTTCTACCATAAAATATACGTAAAGGGAGGGACATAATTCTAGGAGAATAAAATAAAATTATTTCAGAAAGACAATAGGCTTAAAAATCATGTTTAAATATTTAAGTTCCTTTGATATATTATTTAAAAACTAATCCAGCTGAGCCCATACATGCCCACCACAGTCTCACCACAAGCTGGGAATCAGGAAGGAAAATGTGCCACAGAGAAAATTGTTCATGTTTTCATAGAATTCTGTGGAAAAAAACAAAAAGAGAAGTTAATAAAAGGTCAGGTAAGTCTGTCAATATTTCTTTATCAACTTTCACCCAGAAATATTAAAATGTATCCTAATAAACATAAGAAAAATGATCAGAGTAAGGAAGGAGGAGGGTGGGAGAGAGGAAGGGAACACAAAGAAAAAGAAACAGTGACTTTAAGAATCATGTCTTTGATCATATTTTAATTATCCCCATATAATTAACATGTGAATATATATGATTATAAAGAGAAGTTTGTTTTGTTTTAACTTTCCCATGGTTGTTCTCTGACCTGGATACTGTGACAGGGCCAGACTTTAATAGTGTGGTTAGAGATAGACTTGACATAATCAGCTGCCTGTCAGAATAAATGCTACAGAGTAAGTATATCAAGAGCCTGGGGTTGAGCTCAAGGACTGTAGATAATATGTCAGCTTGTCTTCAAAATGCTCATCATCTATTGCTTTTCTCATTCTCCACAAATGGGATCCTAGATCAGTCTCTGCCAACAAGCCCCCTGGATTGGGTTTCCACTCTGTAACTTGGTTGGCAATAGTCATGAGAAAATATTCTAAAGTCCCAAGGTTGAGTCCACAAATACATTTGTGGTTCTGTATAGGTATTTTGGAACACCAGACATCCTCTTAGGAGAAGTCTAACATTGACTTCTCATCCCTCCCCGCCCCCAATGTGTATATGTATGTATATATGAGAATGTCATATATGAACATTGTGTCTACACCACTCAAGACCTTTTCTTTAGTTTATATTAGCATATACACATACGTATGTATGGATGGATATACCTATACATGTATGTACATCCTGCTTTACCCACAAATCTCAACAATATGCTTGCCTGAACAGTAGCCACATGATGGCATCACCAGTTGAAAAGCCAATGTGAATGGTGGAGATTCCACAAGGTTCCACCCCTAGACAATGGCTGACATGAAAGTGAAAAATCACTTGTCTCCAGGGCCTGCTCCTGCATAGTTTGTCCAATCCCAAGTGTTCAGTCCTAGACAAGTGTCTAAACGACTAATACTATAATGACTATTCCATTTGGAGAGCTCAGGGTGCTGTCTTCATTACGAATAACATCATATACCAGCATCTGGATCAGTGATCATGGCATACGGCCAGGTGCACTCACCAGATGACATCGGCACTAACATCATAGCCCTGAGTTGAAACTATAACTCTCCAGTTGAGCCCCATCTACCCAAAGTAATGGGAATATTTATAAATTCCTTCACTCTGAGGTTGTTTGATATGTACAGTATGGTAACAAGAGTGAATGAATATGATTAAAAACATTGTATGGAATTTTCAAAGAATTAGTAAAAATATTATCTTAACATTAAATAAGCTCATGCTAGCTACCATAAAGTTAATTTTCAGCAAAGCTCTTTTAGCCAATCTATATTTCTTTTTTTATATTTATGAATTGCTGTGTTTATTTCATTTAAGAATTATGTATACCAACTAATTTATTATTTTAGTAGTCTGAAACTGTTGGCACATTAAGACAAGATTTCATTAAATATTTGTTCTGTCTATTCCTTAGGATGTTAAATGCTTTCTATAAACTTGTTAACTTTTCATTTATGTAAAATGTCTCTCACAGCCTTTGGGCCAAGGTTTTATTTTGGGTAAATTCAGAAATCATGCATATTTGTTTTTTGCTGGATTGTCCTCCTACTCTGGTTCCATTGACAAACCCCCATGCTAGCATTTGTGAGAAATAGCCTTTGTGAGTAGTGATGTGTTTTTGGTGTCTGGTAGAGTTTAGAGATATTTTGTTTTCCTTTGAGTTTTGGTCATCCATATGCATTTTCCTATCACATTATTTTAGAAACATCTTGTCAAATCTCCATAAAACTCCCTTTGAGATTTGTTGAGACTGACTTACTCTGTGTGAAATGGCATTTAATTTTATTCTGAGGTGTTTATTTCTAAAATGTATTCTGCATTACTTTTGCATGAAATATACTTAAAATACTCTTTATAAAATCACAACTTCTTTCAAATTATTATAAAAGCTTAACAATGTTGATACTTGTTTTTATTCTGAAACTTATATTGATCTTTTTTCTTGTGATTTTTCTTTCATTGACATTTTAAATGGCATTTTCTACTGTGCAAATAGTTAAAAAAAATCTTACCTTAACTGAATAAATGGATTTAATATTGTTAAATATAAAATTTAAATAACCGTTATGCAGCTTAGAAACTCTTGACACCTTTAGGTAATGAGGACAGTTTGGGTATGAGTGGAGCTTTCATTTATAGGATTCATAGAGTTCTCAAACATCATTTTAATTTTTAAGATAGAAGTGACTTAGTATAAGACTCCATGGCACTCACGGGTCATTGATATTTGTTACCAGAGGTTGAGTTAGCCCATACTCTTTGATTCATAGAAAGTCCCTTAATGTTCCTCAAATAAAATTAAGCTCATTCTTGGTCCTTATAAGATTTTGGTCTGTTCAGAAATCATGTAAAAATGCATATTTGTTTGTTGCTGGATTGTTGTTCTAGTCTGTTTCTGTTGACCAACCTCTGTGCTAACATTTGTGAGAAATAGCATTATAGAAATAGGCCTTACCACTGGGGGTTTGCCTCTATATCGGTTAACATTGCCTTTTATTTATTACTGGTGTATGGTCTGTTTCTATGATATCCTTAACTGAACTTGTTATCTTACTGCACCAAACTTACTCCAGTTATGCTCTGGGATCTCTTGCATCTTAATAGTCTGGAGAAGAGATTTTTTTCTTTCATTTTTCTTTATTAAGAAATTTTCTACTCACTCCACATACTATCCACAGAACCCCCCTCCTCCCTCCTTCCACCCCCCCAGGCCCCCTGCATCCCCACATCCTCCAAATCAAGGTCTCCCATGGGTAGTCAGCAGAGCCCAGAACACTGAGCCTAGGCAGGTCCAAGCCCCTTCCCACTGTACCAAGGCTGCGCAAGGAGTCACGCCACAGGCACGGGGTTCCAGAAGCCTGCCCATAGACCAGGGACAGATCCCGATCCCCCTGCCTTGGTTCCCCCCCCCCAAACAGTTCAAGCTGAACAACCATCTTCCATATCCAGAGGGCCTAGTCTAGTCCCATGGGGGCTCCACAGCCATCAGTCCATAGTTTATGGGCTTCCACTAGTGTGGCTGGTCACCTCTGCATGTCCTCCCATCATGATCTCGACATCCCTTGCCTGCAGTATCTCTCCTGGAGAAGATATTTCGGTATTTGGGGGTAAAGGAATGGTCTGGGGAGGAGATCTGTGATGTGACAGAGGGACGTTACAAAATTCTTAATGAATCAAATGTCAGTACAGTAACCAATCTAGAAGAGCACGGAAAGAGTAACAGGGTTCCCAGTAGGCACTGTAGGGGAATAACCATAACCATAACCAGCAGGTACTCATCTTAATTTGTCTGACTTCTTCTTCAGATGGGACAGCTCATGAACATGACATCAACATCCCTAAAGAGCTTCTAGTTAGAAAATCCAACATTAAGCAAATGTTAATATTAGACATTAGAGAAAACACGATACATTTATATGGTGTGCAGTTTGGGGGTATAAGTATCTATGTAGTGAACCACGGTCTCTTACCCTCTTCTTGTTCTAGCTACTAATTCCACTCTAGCCCCTGCTGTGGAAAAAGAGAGCTGTCTCTCATGACAATCTTAGGCCTATGTTGTATTACACACTTGTGAACCACAATTTTATCAAAGATGTCATAATAATTTAGATGCCACCATAGCATTTATGTTTTAACATGTGTAATCCTTAAGTATCTAAAAAGAGCTGTTGGATAGAAGGGAGACATGTCTTGCATCCTCTAGCTTTAGGCTATAGCTAGTGTCATACATCAGCCCCATACTGAAAGCTTAATGTTCTTCATTTCAGAAACATCAGAATACATGCTACAAATTTGCACACAGGTCCCTTTCCTAGGTATTCAGGCACTCATCTCTTTTTTTGGTTTTTCGAGACAGGGTTTCTCTGTGTAGCTTTGCGCCTTTCCTGGAACTCACTTGGTAGCCCAGGCTGGCCTCGAACTCACAGAGATCCGCCTGGCTCTGCCTCCCGAGTGCTGGGATTAAAGGCGTGCGCCACCACTGCCCGGCGGCACTCATCTCTTTTCTCCTATAGTTTTTATTTTTTCTTGTCTTTCTCATTATAAGTCTATGCATTTTTCAGTTTGTCTCTGTTTTCACTCATTTTTTTCCTCATCAGGCACTTAACATGACTCCTGCCTTGTGCCCAGGTGAAGCATGCCCACAATGGGAATCGACATTTCAAACTTGTCCATCAGCTCTAGTGGAGGCAAAAACAACAGTCTGTCTCATTTTTCTCCAAACACACTTTCCCTTACCACTGCCAAGTATTTATCCTAATCATTTTGGCCAGATTTTACAACTGTCTTATTGATTACAATTATTAAAACCAATTAAATGTATTTTAAAACCAAACTTGCATATCCACCTCAAAATAGTCCCCTCTTCTATGGCTCAAGGAATCTGAAGTAAAGTGATATGCTGTTTGTGTCTGATACACATCTATCTAACAATGTTCAAACACACACACACACACACACACACACACACACACACACACAAACACTCATGTGTACCCCTATCACCACTACCAACAAAAACAAAACTAATGAAACAAAAAGGTATAAAACAAATAACCCCCCCTGCCACCCACAGCTCAAAGTGCTAAGTATCCTAAAATTCACATTCAGGCTCTTCTGACATCAGAATTCCATGTGTAACCTTAGCACATGCCACTGGGAAACTGTCTCCTCTCCCTGGTGAGGAATATCTTCTATCCTACCTATAGTGGGCAGAAAATAAATAATGGACATAATTGTAGAAGAAGGAGGTGGCATATTGTAAATACAATGTACTAAGGAAAAGAAAAGGGCCAGGTGGTGGTGGCGCACGCCTTTAATCCCAGCACTCAGGAGGCAGAGGCAGGCGGATCTCTGTGAATTCCAGGAAAGGCGCAAAGCTACACAGAGAAACCCTATCTCAGAAAAAAAAAAAAGGAAAAAGAAAAAGAAAAGGTATAGAAGGCTGAAGGTGTCTAGGAACTATGGAAGGCAACATTACCTAGGATGTCTAGTGGGGGTCTCATTAATATGAAATCTGAGCAAAGACTCCAGGGGCAGGAGACATGTTCTCAACAAAATGCAATTACTGAGTTGAAGGGAAGGCTCAGAATAAGCAGTCTGGAATAGCTAATGTGCTTGACATGGGTAAGGAGGGCAGTGTAACAGTCAAACGTAGCCTAAGGGTGTCGTAGTTCATTTTCTGTTCCTAGGATAAGACATGCTGATCAAGGCATCTAATTGAGGCTTCGAGTTTTTAGAGGCTTAAGGTCCATGGCCATCATTGCAGGGAGCTTGGCAGCACTCAGGCAGCATGGCACCAGATTCAGAGATGACTGTTTACATCTTGATCCACACGTGTAAGCAAAGACCAAGACACTGGGACTGTCAAGGGCTTTTGAAATCTCAAATCTTGTCCTCAGTGATGTATCTCCTCCAACAAGGCCACACCTCCTAATCCTTCTGAAGGAGTTCTTCCAACTGGACCAAAGTATTCAAGTAAATGAGGGACGTTCTCATTCAAATCACCACAAAAGGTGACATGCAATAAACACTCTGAACTACTGGGGCTTAGATCATGCAAAGTCATATAGACTACAGTATGGATATCGATTATTGGTCTTCATGAGGTCGGAGTCTGTGAAAGGTTCTGGATAGTGGATGGAGGAGGTATGACTTACATGTCTCATGATTTACTTCTGGCTATGAATTGAGAGGGTACCTCAGGGATGGCTCTTTTATTCAGAGTTGGAGGCAGCACTAGGAATTTAGAAAGGGGTGGGGAGACTACAACTTTATATTAAACTTAAAAACAAAAATAGTTGGGTTTTTTTTCTTGAAGGATGGAATATGTGTTGTGAAATTAAGAGAGAAGTTAATGATTTCTGAGTTAATGTCCTGATAAACTAGAAAGATGAAATGGACAATAAGTTAGGTAGACTGCAACCGAAAAAGACTTAAGGGTTGGGGAAAGATGGGGCTTTAATATGTTAAGACTGTGTTCATGAAACATCAAGAAAGGGGTACTTGACCATTTTCTTGATATTATTGGGAATTCAAAGGAAAAGTATGGAGTAGATAAGAAAACCCATCAACTGTTTTTTTTTACTATGAGTCCTTTGGGTTTCTCCTTGTATATCCTAGTTTCTTCCCAGGAATACACTGTCTACCAGCCTTGTAAGCCAAAACTTAACCTATCACCCATATTCCTTGTGCAAGACATGGATTCTTACTTGCATAGCACTCCTCTTCTGTCTTCCCTTTCCCATCCTTGTTTCATTTCTTCTACTTTCCCTTCCTTTCTCATCTCCTTTCTCCAAAGAATAGATATTAACCATATATTGTACATAAACTGTAGAACCACTGTTTAGAGTCTGAATATTGAACCTTATGTATGGATATTGATCATAAGCACAAACCAAAGAACTACCCCAGAGTTTATACCTGTTTCAGCTTTTGTTGTTGTTGTTTTGTTTTGTTTTTTGAGACAGGGTTTCTCTGTGTAATTTTGGTGGCTGGCCTCAAACTCACAGAGATCTGCCTGGCCCTGCTTCCCAAGTGCTGGGATTAAAGGTGTGCACCACCACAGCCCGGCTTCAGTTTCAGCTTTTATATTATATTTGTATTATATGAAACAATCTCTAATGTTTGATATGATAATGGATTGAGATCATACATAAAGGGCCTCCTACTTGCTCACTATTGAGGCAGAACTATTTAAAGAACACTGAGCTTCACTCCACAATGGTTTGTCAACATTATTTATCTTAAGCTCCTTAAAGACAAAACCATGTCTCACTTTCATGTAGATAACTGTAAAAAAATCCATGTATAAAACAGATGTTTTCAGGGATGAAGACAGACACTTAAGAGACAATGATAGACAGGACCAGATGGAGTTTGGAGTCATGGAGAAGGGTGTTTCCATGAGTATCTAGACCCCCATATTAGTAGGAACACAACAAGCAGCAGCTGCCACAGCAATAACATCCGCAGGATGGAGGGTGTTTCAGAGATCATCCCCATGGAATGTAACGGTCAATCTGCAATGAGTACAGCCTAGCACAGTAAACCAGGAATAGGAAGAAGGTACTTCAAAAAGACAGAGGGAGAAAATGAAGTGCCAGAAGTGAAATGAAACATGGCAGATAGATTCAGAGGGCACCAAAATATCATGTAAATAGCAATTAGTAAGAAAGGTCTCCATAGACTTTTCTTAACATCTTCAGATTTGATCTTGAAAGCAGGAAAAGGGAGCTACTGAATGAGTGGAAGGGGAAATGAAAATTTCGTACTTGCCACACCAAAGGATCATACTGCATCCTGTTTATTTTGTGAAAGTAAACGGATTGGATTTTTGCAGGACTAAAGGTGAGACAAGGATTAAGAAGCCACCTTGGTAATCTTGTATATAGAAGGATTAGGCAACTAAAGTAATTACAGCTATAATGAAAAAGAAGAAATAGATTAGAGGAAAAGGTAAGTAGCAGGATCCATAGGAGTTATCGACTGACTGGATGGATTGTTGATGGAAATTAAAGAGCCCTGGATTGCATCTGAGCTGCTTTAAGTATTACAATGCGCTGAAAAACACATAGCGAGCAAGCTAGAGAGCAAATGAGGAGGACACAGTACATGCTAAGGGGGATTTCTTGTCTCCAAGTGGCCATTTTTAATAGGGAATTGACATAAAACCTTAACACAAGTGCCATAGCTTATGTTTTATGCTATTTGTGTCCAGAGATTGATAGATAACATTTAATGAACCAAAATGAGATCTCTGTAGGTCAGTTGCCATCCATGTTCACCCAGACAGTGAAGGGGAAGTGGAAACATCATAATGCGATCCAGTTATATAGTAATCTGAGTATATAAACAAAGAAAATGAAACAGGTAATTCAAAAACATATTTTTTGCCCTTATTTTATTGCCATTTTACCCACAATCTCTATACAGAGGACATTCCAATATTTGTCAACAACACACACACACACACACACACACACACACACACACACACAGAGAGAGAGAGAGAGATACAGATATGTGTATTACTGATATTAATAGACATAGATAAGAAGTAAGTTAACATGGCTGTGCTAGGGAAACACTTGGTCAAGCATTGAAAGGGAAACACAACATAATCTTATTTATATACAAAATCTGTGAAATTTGAATACATGGAAACTTGGAGATGAATGGTAGTGACTAGGATAGATTTGGGAAGTGCTGGCTAAAAGTCACACAGTGCTGGAAGGTAAGTCCAACAATAGAAAAGGCCGAAGTTTAGGATGCTGGATAATGTTCTAGAAGTTTGCTGGATTTATTTTTACAGCTTACTTCCAGCTACTTATCACACACACACACACACACACACACACACGAAAAGGATATGTCAATTTCTGTGATTGGTTGCTGTCATCCATTCACTTTGTATAATTTTATTGAAACATCACACTGTGTTCTGTAATATATGCAATATAACAAATAAGACAGGCAGAGGAGAGAGGGAGAGAACAAGAAGAGGTTAATGATAGAGGGCATCAGGAAACTTTGCTTTCTTTTTTTTTGCCCTGGTCTATCACTCTGTTAGTAGCCTAGCACTTAGTAGAAAGCATAACACAAGAGCTTGTAGAATGAATGAATTTTAATTATTTGTACAGAGCACAATGGATTCTTTTACCATCTATACAGACTTATTTGGTGAAATTGAAGGATGGAGTGAGCAGACCATGAAAAATGAGAAAAATTACAAAGAACCTAAAAATAAAATGTTACTCCATTGAAAGGCACCTCTCTAATTCAATTTCGAGCACATTTAATTCTTTATTTTAAGAGTGTGTGTCACTGGCAAATGATCTACAAATAGCATTTTTTCCCATTCTATAGATGGAATGCTGCTTTTAATAGTGCTGATTTCAGATTAATCAACACTATGATGGAATAATACGTGGAGGATGGTGAAAGAGATGAAGAAGCAATATTTTCTGAATGATTGTCCTGCTGCCATCACAGAAATGATATCTTATATAAGGTTATCGCAAGGCACATTTACAGAATAAATGATAAACAAGATTAAAGGAAATTGTGGTCAAGAAAATGAGGGAAGGTAAGGACTGTGACACAAATGAAAGACAAATGTTGGGAGGAAAATGAAAAATTATAAACGGTTGCACATAAAAATTGCAGGTTAGCATGGGGGAAGTATTTGAATTTAGAGAAACAAGATTGGAAAGGGAATGGAGAAATAAATCCCAGACAAGGGCAGAGCAGAGCTGTGAGGTGGAAGATGTCAGTGGAGGAGGCTGATTGCTACACTACCCCACAAAGGCGTCTCACTGAAGATGACATGGCGCAGTGGAGAGACGCTTCCTCGCTCTTTCACCTCGGTACTCGCTTCCAAACTAAGTGACTTCTGCATTTAAAGTATGCTCTTCTCTTTGCAGATGTAGCAAGGGTTCAAATACGGTTAAGTCTCTTTGTGGGACCATTTGAGTCTCTGGGAGACTAGTTGCTATCAGGATTCATTTAAGGTCCCAAAACTATAGATTTGTAAGCCAAGTAGGAGAAGAACAGCCGTAACAACATCCCTAGGATCTCGGAAGGTGCCCCATAAAACCTGCTCACCTCTGATTGCCTGTCACTGTGGGGCTGTATTTAAATGCAAGGACATGCAAGGCTGGGAGGTAAATATTAAGGACGGGTTCCCTGTGGCTGAAAATCTCTAACTTGGTAGAACACATTAGGGTCTGCAAAGACCATGAAAACCCAGAGCATTCTGTGTCAACTCCCTAGTGTCCTCATTCTACTGTGGATTTTCAAACTCAACTGTGTATCAGAATCATGTAGCAAGCTTTGAAACAATTTTCTGGGCCCCATCTTCAGCGTGCTTTAATTTGCTGGTCTGGAATGAGGCCTGGAAATCTGTGTTTCTGAGATATTCCCAGGAGACACAGAGGCTGCTGCGCCAGGGCACCCTTTGAGATCTCCTGTTCTGTCTTCCCATGCTGAGTGGCACTTCCAAGACTGAATCCGGGGTGACCTCACAGCCAGCACAATGTCCTCTCCATAGCAGTGTGCCCCATTGCCCCAACATGGGATGTGCTCGGTACACTCATCAATCTATGTGCTTACTTGCTTCAGGGTCTCCCTGTTTAAATCAATTAAGCTATTACTCAATACGACAGAGGAAGCCCTGTGACCCTTGGCCACTGCTGTTTGCCTGATATTCAGTACTACAGCGTTAAATAACACACACACACACACATACACACATACACACACACACACACACACGCACGCACAATTTGAGCGAGTTCAGCTTTATAGACAGATTTTTCTTAAACCACCTGACATGTAAGGTCCAAATAATACATAAGGAAGAAGACAGACTTCTGCTATAAACACTCTTGCCTTATTCACCATCACCTGTAGGATCGAACAAGCAAACATAACAATGTCACCAAACAGACATTTCTACAATGCATCTAGGAAGTCATGTGCTCCACCTGACTTTCGTCCCCTCTATCTCTTCATCCATATTTACAATGTCTTTAAGCTTTACATTTTGTTTTCATATATGCTCAGTCTTCTTGATTTGACCTATGCAATAGAAGCTGGTGTTGTTTGTTGTCATTTTGTTTTGTGTTTGAATTGACGTCCTCTGTCAAAGAATTCTGGAGTTTACTCCCTGAAACCACCGGTTATCACCTGAGTAATAAAACCAATGACAAGCAGGTTGATAGCCAGCCATCTCCCATATATGTCTTTGGGAGGTAAGCAGAGGGTCTCTAGGAGAGTTGGAGAAAAATAGCTCATTGACTGTTGTGGGGCTAAAAGAAGATGCCCTTGAAAAACAACTTTAGGCTTAAAACTCTTGACATTGCTAGCAGAGAACCAAGCTGAAATATGTGGTCAATCAACCTTCTAGAAGTTGCTCTTATTTTCCCAATGTGTCACAACTTGGAAAGTTGTTATGTGAATGTCTGAATTACTCATGAGGATTATTGGAGCTGTGTGTAGTTGACCAGCTGTCAAACTCTACCAGAAAACGGAGTTATTTGTATTATGCCATTTAATAAGGGAAATGTCCCCATCACCGGAGCACTTCATTTTGCATATTTCATGTGTTAGGCATTCAGACTAAGAGACTGTGTGCCCAAAGTCATTTTTAATCAGGGTCAGAGTTAATATTTCAACCCTGTCAGTAGGATGCTAGACTTCACACTTGTGCTGGTGTGATTTTTGCGTTCTCGTGGCACCGTCTCAGCCAATCACACGGCACTTTCACAGTTTTTATCTGACAGATTGGAGATGAATATCCTGTGAGCAAATGAACCTCCACTCAACACAGACATGTGGAGCACCAATTGGGTTTCGGTTTGCAGCCGGCTGTGTGCAAGGATCTACCATGATGAGGTGGGAGGTGGGAAGAGGAGCCTGCAGATTTCTTCCCCACCTTAAAAAGAATTTCTATATGCAAGACAACTGTGGCGAATGGGACAGGAGAACATATGGCTAAGTGGCCAAATGTGTGAAAATCAAAGTATAAAATATGTGTTTTAGCTAAAACTGAGAACGAAGAGAAGCGATTGCACAGGCTAACTAGCATATAAAGGCGCATCTTCTAAATCAGGGACGGGGCTGTCCTCAGCTCCAACGGAGTCCAGCTGGCCGCTTACTATCCCAGGAACTTAGTCATGTCTCCCTTGCACCGGGAGATATTCACCATGGCCTCTCATTTTAATATTTATTTAGAAGTTAATTACTGTCACTGCCAGCTCTTTTATCTCAACAACATTTCACAGAAATGTATTCAGGCATTATGTGACTTGTAAGTAAGATTAACAAGAAAGTTCAGAGAAGTGTAATAATCAAGGGATTTGGCTGTTAATAAAGAACTTAATGAGAAACAAATGAGCTAACACCACCCAGAATTTGAATTGGGTTAAGGCAGATTCTAGAATAGCATATCACATACTTTCTTAAGTATAAACCTCCGTAAACCTAAAACGACAAAGGGGAGAGGCCACGTGCGCATGCGCGCAGGCAGTGGGACTAACCAGCCCCGAGGAGTCTGTTGGATTATTTGTATCTTAACTGAATATGAGTGTGCTTTCAGGTGGGCTTTCTAGATGTATTTTCTGTATTATGCTCATACAAGTGTGTGAACAGACACACGCACACACACACACACACACAGAGAGAGAGAGAGAGAGAGAGAGAGAGAGAGAGAGAGAGAGAGAGAGAGAACTGATGAGTTGATAGAGTGTATTATTCCTGCTTTACAGACAGCTAAAGGGATTAAGCAAATATCCTTGCTACAGCATGAGGCTGAGCCTTTGTATTCATTTATAAACTTAGGGAAGTCACTGAAGAGAAAGAGAAATCATGCAACTGGAATGGAGAAGAAAAGCTCCAATTATAGTTTCAGAATTGCCTGCCACCTTTAGTGTTAACAGAGTGTGCACGTTTCTCAGAAGTGACACCTGCATTGTCTACTGGGAAACATTTAATCCCTGAAGCTGTATTAAGGAGGCTGGAGAGCACACAACTGAATAGAAATGATGGCAGTTCCTTCTGTGATAGAAGAAGCTGCACTAATTTAAGTAGCAGCAGATCAGAGGGCTTTCATCCCCCCCCCCCGCCCTTAATTTGATTCCATGTGCAATGTACCACTCTCCCCCTATGGAATACCTGGAAATTGCATAAACATATGAGTATTTGAATGTGGATCTACTTCTGATGGTCCCGCTGCCCTCTGAATAGCTTCTATCAGGATCTGATTAGCTGTATTTCTACTCTTAAAAGAAAGGTATTTTGTTTTATTTAGCATAGTATCAGACATGAAATACATAAAACGCAGAGGTTTGCTGCTTGGTAAATGTTTGTAGAATGAAAGGGAGCGTACTTTTAAAACACCATTCTTTTATTTTGAAACTCAGGGTCACTTATCCATTAGCCTCCCCTGATCAGTATCAGAGGTGAGAACCAGAGTGGGGTGGGCAGAAATCTCTCCTTCTCTACTTCATATGCAGAATACAAGCAAGCAACCTTGCTCATTAAAATCTATGCTTTATCTAACAGCAATACTCCAGCTTGTTCACATAACGGCAACTTTCATACGCCCATTTTCTGTCTGCAGTGATTGTCACCGTGCGGGGAAACAGTGCTCAGTAAATGAGTATTGTACGAAGGAAGGAAGCACTTCGTGCATATTAAGGGTTTTCAAACTGAAAATAAAAAAAAAATGGGAATGTGCTTAAAGCCTGTGCATTTAAAAGCATAAGTTCCACTTATCTCCCAGAGCTGCTCCTAGGAGTAGCCGGATCGTTCCTGATTCTTGAAAAATGATATAGTTGCACCACGGAGTACTTGGAGGCAGAATCCTTGCTTTTTCCTCATCAGGGAGAAATTGGAGTTTACTCAGACTGTTTCTCAGTTTGCTATGAGAGTGTGAAGTCAGGATAGATACAGATGCTAACAGGACAGGGACACCTTCGCAGATAGCTGGCTTCATCTGACTGCCTGTTTGTGTGGAGAGCTGATTATCAGCCCTGTGCAAATGCAGGGGAAGTGATGCGATCGCTATGATGTTTTACACCACAGGCAGAGCCATCTCTCTGTGCAACATTCACTCAGCAAGGCAGGAAATATAATTAAGCTTTCATGCATATCCCCACAGAACCCTGTACAGCCACTCAATCATTCAAAAATAAAGAGAAGGCGTCGCTGTCACCAGAGTTGGTCCCCTCCGATTATACTACCTAAAGCACGGGAAAAAGATGCAGGAAACATGAAGAAAGGGTAGATGTGAGAGCTCCTTAGGAGAAGGAAAGAGGGTCTGAAAGGAGGGCACTTGGAGGCGATTCTTCTGTGAGGCACATACTGAGCCAGTGGTTCTCAGCCTTCCTAATGCTGTGACTCTTTAATATGGTTCCTCATGTTGCATAAAATTGTTTCATTGCTACTTCACAACTGAAATGTTGCTACTGTTATGAATCATAACGTGAATATCTATCTGATATGCAGGATATCCGCTATGTGACCCCCACAGGTCGAGAACCACTGAATTAAGTATACCTTAAATCTAGGCATGTTAGTTTTTTCTTAATTTTTGAATTTACTTTATGCATGTGTATGTGTGTGCATGTCTGTTGGTGTATGGGAATGTGGGCAAATGCCCACAGAGGCTCAAAGAGGGTATCAGATCCCCTGGAGCTGGTTACAGGAAATTGTGAGCTGTAGTATTGTGAGTGACACGCTAGTACTCTTTAAATATCAGCAAGTGCTCTTAACTGCTGAGTTACCTTTCTAGCCTTTAGATAATTTTTAAATGACAAAACATAGTCCCAAGATTTACCAGCCTCAAAGAATCAAAAAGCTTGGCAATGGTCCATACTGCTACAGGATAATAACTACTCCATAGGATGACCTGAGAGTGTCAGGGCAGTTTATCATAAAAATCCACAGAAGATGCTATACCAAATGTGTGTGTGTATCTGTGTATCAGACTCATAACACTTGATTTGATTTCTAGCTTTCTCAATTACTACATGTTTAAGAAAATTAGGCACTACAAATATTAATTTTCCCTAAGATGAAAGCATAGTATTTTGTGTGGAAAAAATTTTAAAAATTTTTGATGCATTCCAACAATCTCATAGACGACCTTAAAATTCTTGGAATGATTATAACTTGGAATACATTCTATTAAACACTAGTTCATAGGAACTAGTAGCCCCACCCTTAAAAGAGTGATTGGCTCTCTCCCAGCTGCTCTCAAGTCTGAATAGCTCCTAGGTAAGGTATGAGGCCTGGCCAGAAGCTCCCCCTCTCTGCAGGAAGTTTGGCTGGCTTGATGGGATGTAGGTAACCACAGAAGTTATGAGTTCTTGAATGCTCTAGCCTCATTAGGACCAGAAGACAGCGATTCACAACACTCTTGTAGAAGTATTGTGATTTTCTGGCTCTTACATTCTTTCTACCTTCTCTTCATCATCATTCCCTGAGCCTTGGTTGAGGGGATAATAAAGATGGCCCCATTCAGGGCTGAACTCTCCTTCTGTTTATCTTAGCTCTTGGACAAGTTCTGTGTTTCTGTATCGACTATTACATACTTCAAAAAGAGAATTTGCTGAGCAAAGTTGAGAGTAGCCTAGGTGTATGCCTAGGTATATGGGTACAAATATAAATATTTAAAAGTTATATTGACCAGTGGTGGCTCCAGAGCTATGCACATATAGGCAATACTATTTGGACTTATGGATGTTATTTTTTTAAATACATGATTGCAGAGGGCCTTTTTAGAGGAGATATGTGGGAAATTGGAGGGGGAAATGGGAATGGATATATTTAGATTTCCTTGTATGTAGGTGTGAACTCTCATAAAGAAAATCAAGAAATCACTATTTGAAATGCATATAGCAAAATAAATTTAGAAAGCATTATTATTTCACACTAGAATTTTTGAGAGCTATAATTCAGCACACAAGAACTTTAAAGACGCTGAAAAACCTAAATTTAAAAAATGATTACAAAAACTGCATAGGATATTGACTCAGCATTTTCTGTTTCTTTGTCAATGGGACCAGTTGTTTTGACACTCCATTCTAATATATTGTAGTACTTATGATTCATAGAGTATACTTTGCAAAAGCCAACTTTCCTTTTAAAGTAATTCTGTTCTCTGTAGCATGGTATAGCCTGAGCCACAGGGCCATTCCATGCTGTCGTGCTGAAGAGCGAGCATCACTGCATCTCAAAATGTTATCTTACATTGGAGTCATCAGGGGTGCTTTAAGATTGCTGATGCTTGGGGCTAGGTTCCCACTCCTACACTTTATTTGGGTGGTTATTGATGGTTTTGAAACAGGGTCTCATGGAGCCCCAAGCTGGCCTCAAACTTACAATGTAGAAGACTGTCTTCAATTCTTGATCCTCCTGCCTCTACCTCCCTAGTGCTGGGATGAACAGCCATGTGTCACCACCATGCCCACTTTAGAGATTCTTATATATTGTGTCCAGGGTTAAACAAAAAACTATTTAAAACATCCAAAGTGATTCTAGAATGCAATCATGTTTAGAGAATGAGATACAAAGACAATCATGGAGTAGTTATTCCTAACACCATATCTTAGTTTCTTTTCTATAGCTATAATAAAACACCATGACTGGGGCCATTTATTATAAGGAGGGTTCATTTTGGGTTTATGGTTCCAGAATTCCCACTAGGTTTATACCTGTAGGGTCCATGATAGAGGGGCAGAGGTACTAAGCAACTAGAGCCGTGGTAGAGCCTTCCTATCTCAAGCCACAAACAGGAAGCAGAGAGAGGCCCTGGAGATGGCAAGGGGCTTTTAAAGCCTCAGAGGCCTCCTCTAGTGACATACCTCCTCCAAAGCCACACCTCCTAAGCCTCCAAAACAGCCATCAATTGGGGATCAAGTGTTCAAATGCCCTAAATTATTGGGGGGTGGGGCATCACATTCAAACCACCACACACTGATAAACATTTTTTATCTGTGCCTGAAGGCAATTTTGTTGTCATTTTTAGAAAGATCAAAAGTTTGGTAAACAATTGGCATGAGAAAGTATTTCTCCATCATTATTCTTTCATGAGTGCATTCAACATGTTCACCTTCATCTTTATCACAAAGCCAAATATGCTCAACACTTCTCCCCAGCCCCAGCTCTTCACTCTTGGCTACCTTAGACCTCAAAATTCTCTTATTTCTTTGAACTCATCAGATTTTTTTTAACTGCCCTGAACTGTATATCCAGAGTTCCTACTTCTTGTTTATTAGCATCACACCTCACCTTGTACCCTGCCCCCTACTACTGCCCTCCAGATGAACAGTGAGCCCCTCAATTCACACATCAGCCAGAGAGGTGCGGAGGTGGAAATGATCTCTCACAGGAAAAAGGAAAAAAAAGGCAAAGACTTTTCAGTTAAATGTACCTAAATATATTCATTTTCTATTATTAACTATAGGGTCTTGGGGAAAAATTGAACATCTCTGACCCCCATATTCTTATTTGTGAAAAAGAGGTGATAATATTAATCTGGCCATATTCTTGTAAAAAATCAATAGGGTAAATACTCATAAAGCCCCTAGAACAGGCCATGCTACTGCCTGTGTGATCAAATGAAGTTTTTGTGGTTGTCCAAATTGAGTATTTTGAGAGCTGAGCATTACTGCACACATTACTGTCATATGTGTCCTGGGCCAGAGTATTAACTCTTTCATGGACAATCTCTCAAAAGGCCTACCTGATAACCCAAAAGTGATATGCATGTTGACTTAAGCAAAATGATTTCCCCTGAATTATTTTTTCTTAAAGAAAAGGTAAAACCTGGCTCAGAGAGATGGTCCTATAAGTAAAGGTACTTGCTCCTTAGCCTGACCAAATGACTTCAACCCTCAGCACCTGCATGGTAGAAGGAGAGAACTAACTCTTACAAGTTGTCCTCTGACTACCATGTGGTACCATGACACATGTGTGTCCCCCAATAAACAAGTAAATATAAAATTTTAACTGGTAGAGAAGATGATTCAGTCAGTATATTACCAATCATGCAAACCTGAGGAACTAAATTTTAAACCCAGAATTAAAAGTCTAGGCCTGGAGGTACATGCTTGTAATTCCTGCATTGTGGGCAGTGGGGGAGTATAGCACGGATCTTAAAAGATCTTATTAATAATAAAAGATCAGAGAGACAGAACAAGCCACAGCTACCTCACCTTGCCAGTTCCTCAACTGATCCTGTTTCCTTAGACTGGAAACCTCTGTGTCCTCATCTGAATGGTTCTCAGCTGAACTGCTGCTAAAAGTCTAAAAGCTTAACAAGCTCTAGTTCCTGGTCCTTACGCCTTATATACCTTTCTGCTTTCTGCCATCACTTCCTGGGATTAAAGGCGTGATTCACCATACCTGGCTGTTTCCAGTGTGGCCTTGAACTCACAGAGATCCAGATGGATCTCTGCCTCTGGAATGCTAGGATTAAAGGCATGTGCTACCACTGCCTAACCTCTATGTTTAATATTATGGCTGTTCTGTTCTCTGACCCCCAGACAAGTTTATTGGGGTACACAATATATCAACCACAGGGGAGTGCATAAACAGGATGATCCCTGAGGATCATTGGTCAGCTGATGTAGCCAAATTGATGAGCTTCTAGTTTACTGAGAAACTCTCAAAACTAAAAATTGTATAATGATCAAGGATAGAACAGATAGGCACAGTCAATCTACACACCCCTGCACTCTTACCCACACACATGTACACACACACACTAACAAGTACATACACCACACACACATGGGAAGGAAGAGATGAGGAAAGGACTGAGGAAGAAAATCACATGGCCACATTGTTGTGGGAATGTAGAGAGGCTATATAATAAAATCCTGGATAAGTGATGCCTTGAAAAAGAAATAAATACGGTGAAACTTTCCTTCCCTTGGACTTGAAGGTATTTCCAGTAAATGCCATTGGAGATGAAGAGAAAATGTGAAGCCAATTGAAACATACTATAACAGACACATTAGCAAGTAATTACCCGTGCTAATGAAAAGTACAAAGAAACCTCCCTAATGATCTAGGGAGGCCCCAGAGCATCCTTGGAACTGTGTGTGTGTGGAGACAATATGACTTTCTAAGCTAGAGCTCTCTGGCTGTTAGCATTTTCTAGACCAAGCAACACAGTTGTTTTGCTTTGATAATGGATCCATTATTATATTCTTTTCTGTGGAGGGTTCCTCAACATCAGCAAAATGAACAGTTTCTCTTTTTCCTTGAGCTTCATTAAGTCATTCCAGGCCAACCCCCCTGGCATTTACTCCCCAGAGTTGAAGAGATGTGTGTGGAATGCAGTGCTTTGGTGGCCTTGGCTGTATCTGCGTTCCATGTGTGGTTATGCAGCATTCTAAGAAGAAGCTGAGGAAGACAGGTGGGAGGCCTCTGTACATATTTCAACTTAGAGAAGCATAATGGAATATCCATACCTTGTGGCCTGATGAATTTGTCTTTGCTTCTTTGAGAATGATATCTGGAGATTCTGTGCCACTCCAAAGCCTTTCCGCCTCAACACCAGCACAGATGGGATGTTAGGTCAGTAAGCAACTATAACAGAGCATCTCTAGAATGGGGTCTCTCTGTGCCAAGGGCTCCAACTTAACTCCAATTCCATAATATTTCACCAGGAAATACATAGACTCTATTATGTTAGGACAGGTATGAGCTATTAGTTCATCCTTGTCATTATCATAGAGCAAAATAAGAACAGTACACTCTTGGGTGGGACAAATGGGTCTAGTAAGGTAGAAGGCTTAGAAGTTTGTGACTTTAGCAGTGAGGACATCAGTGGTATGTTGAGACCATTTCTGACAAAGGTCACCAAGCAGAAAGTGGAAGGGGAGGAAACCAGACAGAGACTGAGAAAACTTTGAAGAAATTTCCCTGAGAAAGACTTTCAAGAGATTAGCCTGCATGTAGAAAGGGGACACTGCATCAAACGCAAACATGCTTTGAAGTTGTCTGTTCTAAACCTATGATGGACACAGATGATGATACTGAGGTCAACAGTATCCTAAAACCCACTGAATCTCCCTTCCCTAATTCTTGCGGGCTTATAGTCCCTGACCATTTGTGGTCCATGAATCTTCCGGCACCATGATCTTTGAAGAAATTTAGATATTCATGATTAAAGTCTTAATTGGCAGAAAATATAAAGAAGTAAATTAAAATATGTTTTCCAGCATGGCTTATACATAGCTTATAACCGCAATATGAAGCATTAGCAATTCTTCATCTCTTAAAGGACTTCTCATGTGTCATCCTTTTGAAGGCCCAGAAAGAGTGTGGGAAGACACATCACGAAAAGCCACAGAGTCACATGGTCACAGCATACAGAAATTCCCAGAGCCATCTGGACTGGAAAAAAATGTGTTTCTAGGGATAACTTTAGAGAGGTGCCTGATTCTAAAAGGGAAGAATTCTTTGCCCTGCAGCATGACATTACTCAATAGTCATTTGTTTATAAATGCCCATTTCCTAGCTCCTTGGTCTTCTTAAAAATAAATTCCAAGAACTTTAAACACTTACAACTAATGTACTGGATTATTTCTACTCTGTTTTAGAAGTTTGTTAGTCTTTCCTGACAAATTGACTTCAGGTCAATAGAAAAACTATTTTTGATCAGTACTCATCCCGAAAGCTTTTTAAACACACCCATGTGTTATATATCATAAAAATTTACCATCTAAGAATAGGTGTCAAGCTGGGTGGTGGTGGCGCACACCTTCAATTCCAGCAGTCAGGAGGCAGAGGCAGGTGGATCTCTGTGAGTTCAAGGCCAGCCTGGTCTAGAGTGAGTTCCAGGACAGGCAGCAAAACTATACAGAGAAACCCTGTCTGAAAGAAAAAAGAAAAAGAAAGAAAGAAAGGAAGGAAGGAAGGAAGGAAGGAAGGAAGGAAGGAAGGAAGGAAGGAAGGAAGGAAGGAAGGAAAGAATACATGTCATTATTTTCTCTTCTCCTTAATCCTATTTCTACTATTTTCTCATTGACAAAATAACTTGTTGAGAACAACCAGAAAGTGAGCTCAACACCATACATAAGGATGTCTGCATTCCATGCTTATCTGAGCTGGAGAGACAGGGACTCGTGACATTTTTCAAGTTGTATGAGCTTAATTAAAAGTTGATATTGACTGTTTAATTCTTAGCCAACTAGTAGTGTCCTGCAACTACCCATAGGAGCTAAATATCCTTCATTTTAGCCATGGGTTTCTACCAGAGAATGTACATTGCTTCTGAACAAAATAGAAAGTGAAATGTCAGATTTGAAGGTTTGGTTATTGTTATTACAATAGTAATTATTATTATTATTCTATTTATTAGGACATAGCCTTCCAAATGCATGCTTGAAAGCCAAGCAAACACAAACAGTTTCTCAGCTTCATGTTTCAATTTTTGAAGATAGAAAGAATCAAGGAATGGGTTCATGGCTGATTTAAAGCTAAGCAGTGATCCAGAGTCAAATTCAAAGCCAGCATGTATACTTCCTGATCAATATTTTTAGGATTACCAGAAATAAACTTAGATTAAAAATCAAAATAGCACCGTCCCATTTTATGTCTTTATCATTAATAAGTTGGATAAGGATTTAAAGTGATACCCTATATTTTGAGGTTTTCTTTCTTTGTCTGCAAAATGAATAAAACCACACTTATAAATATGCTCTGAGGATTAAATGTGATAAAGAAGATGGATGCATGGAACATTTTGTAAATTACTTCATAATGTGCTTATAAAAGTATATATTACAAAATTAATTCAACTTGGCTGCTGATAAAGAACCCTGCAGCTCCCAGTTATGGGGCTGCACTCCCTGTGATCCTCCCTGCCTCCTTAACAGGGAAGATATTCTCGCTGAGAAACTATTATTGTTATGATAAGGTCTCCCATTTCCTCTAGTCCTGATTCAGCCACCGTCTTGGTTTGTGTGTTCTTGAAAGAGAAGAATACAGATATTGCACGGGAGTAGAGCAAGCAACCAGGAGTTCCATTAGTGCAAGAAAGGGAGAGCACATACACTTCAGACAAAGAGAGGGCCAACACAAGCCTTAAAGGGTCTCCTCCCAGGAGGCGTGGAATTAAGTCTCTTATTCGCTTTGTCCCTTCCATGAGGTGTTTCCAGACTAGCCCTTCCAAGAAAGGGATGTGCTTTTCTTGGAAGCCTATTTTACTCTAAATTGATCTACTACAGGCTTATACATAAGATGCAAGGTTATGCAGAGGTAGTTATATATGAAGGGTTCACTAGGGGGAAGGGTGAAAACTCCTCATCCATGCTTCCTTGTACCTAAAGCTGGATTGAAGTGACTCAGCTAGGGTAGACCATTGTCACCTCCTGTTCTTTATGTCCTGCTTTGGTGTAGGAGGCATTGGTTACTCTATCCCAAAGCTAACCTCCTGCCTAATAGTGTTAGCCAAACTCTTAACCTTACTTCAGCCTGTACAATGCAAAAATGAACTATTTTTTAAGGGTTGGAGTTCATATATTTGGAGGAACAGTGGAACAAAGTTATTTGAAAGATTGTCATGCACATTTGTCTCCTGATCACCCATGAATTGGTCATCCTTACAAATGTTTGTCTTGATTACTCATGTTTGTGGATGCATTCACATGTCCACATGCACTCTCATGCATACATACAGAAACATACTCTTAGGCCTATATTCTTAATGGCGAGAGTGATTTCACTATACTTTTATCAAGATAACAGTAAGGTGGGGCATGTATAGCTTACATCATCAGCATTCTGTGCTCTACTATGATGGAGGTGGACTACCAGTCAGATAAGAGGATGAAATGCCAGGTAGGAGAGAATCAACATGTGTCCCTAAACATAATCTAATACTTAACCTGCTGGTAAATCTCATGCCTCTTCTTTCTATTCATACCTTGTGTAATACATACTATATAGCATATGTATATGTTATGTGTATGTGTATATATAGGATTGCATGTGTTATTATAACAGACATACACATACACACACAAACACACACACATGAGCTTGTGTGCACACTAAATAAAAAGACTACCTGCTGCCCGATATCCTCTTGTCTTCTTGTTACTGGGATTCCCAACTACACAAAGGCAAGATTTATCTTAAACATACCATGTTATTTTTTGCCTTAGTATTCTCTGGGAAGAGCTGGCCTGCCTTCTGTGTTCTGTACATCGTAGTCTCCAATCATTTCTTTTCCAACCCCCAATATTTCTCAGTGTCTATGTGCTATGAGTAAACGTGTCTATTAGGTAAAGTTTCCAGTGGCATCACTTTGCCTGACAAGTAGACAGGCACGTTGCTCGGTGGATACTTTCTTATCTTCCTATTAATGAGATGCCCACAGCTCAGATTAACTCCCCGAGACATTGAAGATTGCCTCAATAGGCTTTACAGAGAATCATTGCATTATAACCACTGGTTACCCTTTAGCCAGCCATTTTAAAATTTGGATATAAAAGTGATCCCATTTTCTTGCCCAGTTTTATTTCCCCTTGAGGCTCTATTATCTCCAAGGGACACCCAGATTTATCCGCCTTAATAGAGCACTTCATTGTTTTCGTTAGTGCTACAGATAAATGGATTTGTAAAGAGGAATGGAACTGAATTTTTCTCCTTTTTTTTGATAACATAGTAGGAATTCCAAAATGATTACTTGGGATATTTTCCTCACTGTGAATAAATTATTGTCCATGCTAGCTGTTAATTTCTCTTGCCTGTATCAGTTTTGACAAAAAATAAATATAAGTGCTTAAGAATATATTGTTCCCTCTCTTCTGGATATGAAGGAAAGAGGCAAATAAGCTTCCATTAATTAAGAGTGTATGCTGGAGGGTGTGAGACATCATGGGTCACTTTTTTGGCTGTTAATTTTGTGGTAAGTAAGCTGTGCCCTGTAGCAATTTGTGTCTAATTCACTATTGCTTTGGACATTTAAATGCTAATTATCTTAGTTTTTAAAAATTATTGTATGTGACTTTTCCATGCCTAGTACCCTGGCTATCAGGAGCTGTCTCTAAGCATGTGTTTATCAAGGTGCTGTACCTACATTTACATGCTTGATGATCAGGTACAGAATTTGTCTAGAGGTACAGACTTCATCAGGAGTGTTTTCTAGACTGTTGTGCTATTAAAACAAAATCTATAGAAAGAAGACATGGCAGGAATAGGGACCTGACTGACAACTCAAGGCCAGATGTAGGCATAAGGGAGCTGGAGCCCCAGAAAGGCTGGCATATCAGATGGCAGGTATTGCATACAGTTGTTGAGCACATAGGATAGGAAACTTTCTGGAAATTTAGCTGGCACAGCAAAGTATGTTCATATACAATTACCTTTTTGATACTAGATCATAACTAGCTTCCACACACTGTGTGTGTGTGTGTGTGTGTGTGTGTGTGTTTCATGACTTATTAAATAGATTAGCTGTATTGATTTTTTACTTTGAGATTTCCAGACAATCACACAATTCTTGTATTTTTCAATCCTGTTGCTATATTATATGTTAATGAAAGCCAATAGCAAACATTTAAAAAGTTTTTCTAGATTAGGGCTCCTCCAAGAATCAATAATCTCATTGACATGGTTCAAAAAGCTATCAATTCTATGAGGACCACTAATAGTTGCAGAAAGCATGCATGTAAACACCACCAGGAAAATCAATATTCTCTCTTGGTTATCAATAACACTTGAAGGGAATTGGAATTATGAAAACATTGTATATACCTCATGTCTTAAATATTTGAAAAGATCTGCTTCAGATACTGGAAATCCAGGACAAAGCAACTCTAAGTTAGGTTTTCTTGATCTAATAACTTATTCCCAGATAATTTCTATTAGATTTTTTGCTGTGCAGTTATAAACTCACCAACTACACAGCCAGACAAACCCTGTCCAGCAGTTAGAGAGGTAAACTAGACACACTGTTGTTGATAAAATACCTGAGATTGTAGAAGCAGTTGTACATTGGTCAAGCTACTTCTGAATGTTCTGATGAATGCAGCTCTTGTATAGACTTTCTTCCTTGGTGGTTATGGATGCTTCCACTATCGTGACTTCAAATACAATAGAGACCATTATGGAAATCTACAACTGGTCAGAATACAAAGAATAAGTAATTACAGGGTAACAACCCCATACATCTTGAAGCAACCTCTACATGTTAGACTCAGGGAAATTCACAAAAGAGAAGGCAGAATGATTGTAAGAACCTGAAGATCAAGAAGTCCTACTGTGAGACAGCATCTTTTATATATCACAGGGAAGCCATACTCATAGGTTCTCAACAATACAGTTGTGTGAGCAATATTAGCATAATGACAATACCAGTTGGCATGCCAATATAAACAGGGCTATTCCACATGGTCCCACTCCTAGATGAAGAGTTATCAAGTTGCCAATACCTGCTTGGAGATGGAGAACCATTCTCCTTTAGGGACAGGCCCCTTCATAGGTTGTCCAGTAGTAACTTCTTATTCATTAATTTTTTGTTGTTGTTTTCAAGACAGGGCTTCTCTGTATAACAGCTCTGGCTCTCCTGGAACTTGCTTTGTAGACCAGGTTGGCCTTGAACTCACAGAGATCTGCCTGACTGCCTCCCGACTGCTGGGATTAAAGGCATGCACCACTACTGCTCAACCTTTATTCATTAATTCTTAATATGCTACAGTTAATTGTTTTCCTAGGAAAAATGAAAACCAGTGAAAGATCCAGAAGTTCCAACTCTATGGTTCACCTCTTGGGAGTTGAAATTATAAAAAAGATGTATTCACTGGAGGATAAAAGCCATAAGAAGACTTCTAATCCATTGCCTCTATGTCTGCTGGAGTTTCTCTATTGTCTCAAGCAGTTAGCACTCATCATTTATTTCCACACATCTTCAGATTAGAGGAAGATTATGGTACTTAATCCCATTGACCTAGTGGCTCTTTACCTTGCTAATGCTGCAACACTTTAGTACAATTCCTCATATTGAGGTGACCCACAACCATAAAATTATATCTATTGCTACTTCATAGGTGTAGTTTTGCAACTGTTAGGGATCATAATGTAAATATCTGATATGCAGGCTATCTAATGTGCAACCCCCAAAGGGGTCATGACCCACAGTTGAGAACTGTTCCACCTGAAGAGATTTAGAATTTCTAGGAAAATAACCTTAGGGCATGCAAGTGACAGTGTTTCTAGAGAGATTTAGCTGAAGGTGGAGGCCATAGCTTGAATGTAGGATCATCACATGGGTCCCAGACAGAATATCTTCCTCTCTCTTTGTCCCCATACTCTCCTGATAGTAGATACAAAATGATTAGCTACTTCATCCTTCAGCTTCCATACTCCCTTTGCCTTCTTGGACTGTATATCCATTAAATGTGAGCTGACGTTGCTTTGGGTAGGTATTTTGTTAGAGTGATAAGGAAAATAACTAATCCAGAGATAAGGACTAATAGGGCCTATTCAGAATACCAGTTCTGGCCCCAGTACTGACTCCCAGCAGTGACCAAATAAGTCATACTTACACATTTGCTTACTTATTTATATTTACTGTGTGTGCACATGCAAGTGTGTTGTGTGTGTGTGTGTGTGTGTGTGTGTGTGTGTGTGTGTGTGAGAGAGTGTGTGTGATAGCATGCACAGAGAAGGTCAGAGAACAACTTCCACAGTAGAGGTTCTGGGATTGAACTCAGATCATCAAGCTTGGTACCAAGGACCTTCACCCACTGAGGCATTTCATTGGCCCTCAGTCTTAAATGTTGTCAATTCTTTTCTGCAGCTTGCTCTGTGATTGGCTGACTATTAGTTTCAAAGTGAAATTTTTGTTAAAATTAAAAAAAATGTTTATGAATGAAATGACAGCTCATCCTCAAAGAAATAGAATTAATAGGAGAAAGGAATGATTCTGGGAACTCCTTAGTGCATAATGAATTCAACATTCTTCAATCAAATTTAAAATTTAATTATAGGTAATTGTTCTTTTTTTAATGAAGTACTTTTGACATAATGTTCCATTATCATATAATTAGATAATTAACTCCCTGAATCACATTATAACTTATTTTCTTCATGTTTTCTTTAAATATTTATATACTGTACCCATTGTTATAACCTCAAAGCTTACCATAATTATGTATATAAGCCGGGATAGGTAGTAGAGAGCTGGTTGCAAGATACTGTCTTGGTCTGCTTTATGTTGCTATAACAAAATACCTAAGACTTAGCTACTTTAGAAATAAAAGAGCTCGTTTAACTCATTATTATTATTTGTTTTTTTCAAGACAGGGCTTCTCTGTGTAGTTTTGGTGCCTTTCCTGGATTTTACTCTGTAGACCAGGCTGGCCTCGAACTCACAGAGATTCACCTGACTCTGCCTCCTGAGTGCTGGGATTAAAGGCATGCGCCACCACCTCCAGGCACGAATTTTGTAACTGGATTGTCCAAATAGCCTGCCATGAATGTTTTGGTGATGCCTCCATGGTGGTGCCACAGGATGGCAAGAAAGCAGAAAGAAAATCAGATGATTATAGGAGAGTCCAATGTAGAAAGAGGCCTCATTTCACAAAGACTTGCTCTCATGAGATTAAGTCACTTCAAAAGACCAACATTAATCCTTTCCAAAAGTAATATTCTTATAATCCAAGTACACTGTCACATCTGAGAGATTCTACCTCCTTAATACTGAGTTCCAAGATTCATCATGAGAGCTTTTAGGATCACACTCAAATTTGAACCACAGCAGGTACACAGTGCTATTTCCCCAGATTTATCCCTTTGATCATCAACTTGACAGCATCAAGAAGCACATAGAAAATGAGCTTCTGGGTAGACTTGTGAAGGAATTTTTAAGAATGGGTTAAGTTAAGTAGGAAAACTGGCCCTAACCACTAGGGTGAATAAAAAACAGAATGCCCAGTGAACAGAAGCATTCATCTCCCTGAAGATGAAATATGACCAGCTGAGATATTTCTGCTGCTGTGACTTCCCTACTCTGATGGACCGTATCCTAGAACTGTGAACCAAAATGAACTCTTCCTCACTTAAGTTGCCTATGTCATCATGCTTTGTCACAGTGACAGGAAAAGAAATTAATACACCTCCCCACACTCTTAGTCTACCAGATAATGGCTTGCCATGTACCTCCTGTATTCCAAAACTACAGCAGGCACTCAAGTCTTCACGGAAAAATTGGCAAATGTTTTATATGTACTTAGTCAGACATGTAGGAAAAGGAGTGGCGAGGTGTGACTAAACTGTTACCGTGGACATCAGAGAAGGTGTAAGTTAACAATGGAGAACTTAGGAAGGATGCTTATGGCTTCTTAACTCACAGAGTAAAAGAGGAAGTGCTGTGCAGTGTCTGTCTCAGATATCTCAGACCGGTAGGTGTAGTGTACCGCTGACGTCAGGGTCACGTTTTCTGGCCATGCTCAATCTTGTGACACTGTCCCAGAGATAATGCACACGTTGAGTTAACTTGTCATTAAACATGACTTCCTCCACGTCCCTTAGCTCATACCCTTCCTTGTCTCACTTCTCAATTGGCACACGAACATAATGACATTCATATCCCCCGTTTGCCCATGACCAAGGGAGTATTTTTATCATTGCTTTTTTCCCCTAAGACTTATAATCACAGTTTTCCATTATTTATTTTTGATCATATTATTTAAGCTTGTTATTTAACTCAGTTACCCTACCTATGGAGGTTCAGAAAATCATGAGGCCTTCAGGTTAAAAAAAATATGTCACTCAGTGCTCTTCTTAGAACAGTCTAAAACACAGAATTTTTGGATATGATTTTTGTTCTATTTTTTATTTATTTTCATGCTTAGCTATTTAATTAGTTTAGTATAGCTTTTTTTTAAGGCAAGGTTTTAATATACAGCATGGGTTAGCCTGCTATTCACTTTGCAATTTGGGCTATCCTTGAACTTAAGGCAATACTCCTCTTCCAGCTTCCCAAGTACCAATGATACAAGTATAAACCCTAAGTGGCTATTTTCTATTATCATTAACCAGAGATACAATTTTATTATTTTTTTTAAAAAGGCTCTATACATGTGTGTGTGGCTTTTTTTCCTGTCCAAAACTCATATATGAATATTCATGAGTGAATTTAACAGACATGTTGGGAGACTGACATGCATTAAAAGCTATCCTCTGTTGGAGAAGAAAAATAAAGGTAATTGAAGTGACAATGGCCTTAAAAGAATAGTCTCCATTATTCTGATATTCAAATGGTTTATTCCAGTGGGTATTGCGCTCATGAATATTCTTGGGATTTTACCATCATTCTTATAAAAAAATCAATAAATAAAAGAAGAAAATGAAACAGAAGAGAAACAAAATAGAAAAACTAGTTCCCTTATTGCTGCCTTATAGGAGCATTATTGATTAACTGTTTAATCTGCCTACATGCAGTGGCATGGCTTCTAGAATTTTGACCTTGTATATACCCATGAGTACTTCAGAAAATCCCTCAATCCTAAAATTGAAGGTTTTCATTTTCAGAGGCACACCCCCATGCAAAGCCTCAGGAACTTCAACATTGGCTGAAAGACAAAAGGACAGCGTGCGTCTATCTTAGCACTTCATTCTTCCCAAGTTCCTTGAAAGGAACTACGTTGCTGTTACCAGATAATGATAGCTTTAGCTAGCTTATTAATTTTGTTCTGATTAATCACTCATATTAGAACATGATTATCTAACTACATTCTGTCTCTGAGCAATTCTTCCAGGGATATACCACCACCAAAATAATCATCTCCACACTGAACATCACCACCACCATCTCCACCCTCAACATTACCACCACAACCAGCATCACATCTGCCACCACCACCTTCTTCTTTTCCTCTTCGTCCTTTCTCCCCCTTTTCTCTTCCTTCTCCCTTCCTGATTTCAACTAATTATTTATTTTTAATTTTTGACAGTTTTATATATGTGCACACTGAATTTCAGTCCTCCTTGCCCCAAACAATTACAATGTCTCATGCCCCTCCCTTTTCCTGCCTAATCTCATCTCTCTCCTATCTAACCCCCTCTCTGTTGTCAACTATTTTTAGGAAATTCTTTTGCTTGATTTAAACTTAATGGGTCTTGATTAAGGTAACTAAATGAATAATTTTTCTTTCTTTAAGGCAGTGAGTGGAGTATTTTTTGAGAATTGTTTTGTTACATGTATTTGTATATGGTGCATGTACATGTGTGCAGGTGTGCATACCTATGCTTATTTGTAAAAGGCCGAAGGAGGATGACAGGTGTCCTTCTTGATCATTCTCCACAATATCTCCTTGAGACAGAGTCACTCACTGAAACTTCTGGTGGACATCAAGGCCCAAGTATGTGCCTATTTAAGGCCCCTCCACCACCACCTAGTACTGGGACTACAGACACATGTGGCCATGTGCAGCTTTTTATGAGGGTACTAAAGATTCAAACTAAGGTCCATATACTTGTTTAGAAGAGCTCTTACCTATTGAGCAAGCCCCCAACTGATAACTTATAATCAAGATTGAGTATCACCTTCCAGCACTCTGGAAGATAGCCAATAGGGATGGAGCTTCCAGGTCAGCAGCAGCATAATTTCTCTCTGTTCTGCAGCTCAAATATGTGGTGTTTTCAACAGAAGAGTCTCAGTACCAACTTCTGGATGGCATCTGGAACATCAGCAATAGCCTATAATGTTGGTGGGGGAGATGATCTGGCCAATAACTGCAGAGGATGTAATCCATTCCTGCCATTGGGCTTGTTGTTGCCCTTTGGTACCCTGTAGAGGCACTGCATCCATTACAGGTTAATCCCATTTAAACTCATTTTATATATCTGCATCTGTTTATTTTAGATAGCTTTTTCAGAAATAGGTTTCCATGTGACTTTTTCAAAGGGTCTTTAGAACACCAAGATGCTAGGCATGCTACCAAAAGAAATCATCATCATCAGTGAACCCTGCAAGCTGCAATAGTGATGGGCCTGGCAAGAGATGCCCACTGCTGTAACACGGCATGAATGTTATGGGAGTAACCAGTTTCTGATTGAATTCAAGGCCCTCTCCCTAAGATGAAACCCACATCTGGCACTGTCATCAAAACCCATGAATAGACAGTCAGAGACCATAAAGCAGAACCTACTACAGCTGCTCTGCTAAATGGTCATATTCTTGAACAGACTCCTAACGACTTATCCTTATAGTCATAGATTAGGATATCTCTCAACTTTTATCAAATAAGCTTTGTTTTAAAGTAGATGATAATTAACACAGGGATCCATACCTGGTCAAGGTGCAAAGAATAAGAGACCGTGGAATAATCAGCCCTGAATGTGACTTCTATACCATACTTCCTCCTTTCAAGCCTCAGGGATCACTGTGGAAGGGGAGCTAATTTTATATACATACATATTTATATATTATATATTATATGAATTTAAGGAACTGGTATTTTCTGGACACAAGAGGGCAGTTGCACATATGAATACACAGCAGTGGTCACAGCATGCACAAAACCTGCACAAGCTCAGGGCTGCCAACATCTTGGCACAGAGAGGGAGGTGGGTATGATGTGGTACCGCAAAATGAATAGCTATTAGCAATCGATTGTCGCTGAAACAGGGAGAGTCAGTTTCCTTTAAAGATGCTTAATTGTTTTAAGAGAACACAAAGATAGGTCGGTAGGAAAGGGAGGGTGAACCTGCGAGGAGTGGAGGGTATGGTAACATTATCAAAACACAACTCTCAAAGAAATAATGAAACTTTTTCTGAAAGCAAATGTTTCTGAAAGTGAATGTTGGCTCACTAATTTGAGGATCAAACCGGTGAGAAAATATCAAAGAGTGAAAATGTAGAGGAGGCAATCTGTCAGTATTCTAGCAAATACTTAAACAAAAATGAATGTTCCTTAAGGCCCAGCAGCTACAAAGGTTAAATTAACTCCAGTGGGATCAGCAGATTCCTAAGTATCTAAATGGTGCTCTGTTCAATGACTTGATAAGCCCAGCATCTTCTTGGTAGACTAAAATATAGGTGACTATTCATTGGGATATATATGTATATGTAGAATGTGTATGCATGTGTGTATGAGAGACTCTCATTATTGAATGCAGAGCTTGAATAACTAAATGAAAAATAATGAAACCTGGAGCCTTTGGTTGTCTCTCTGCATACTTCTATATGGCAAAACCATCTCTCTCTCTCTCTCTCTCTCTCTCTCTCTCTCTCTCTCTCTCTCTCTCTCTTTCTCCTCTTTCTCTCTCTCTCTCCCCCCTTCAGTTTCACAATCTATAAAATAAGAAAATACTTTCTGTCTGTTTCGTAGCAGAGGGATGAAGTCTGTGACAGCCACACTTCAGCTCAGCCACGGGTTGGGGTTGCTGTTTTATGGGGCTCACGGCCTCCAGTTTTGCAGCCTCAAAGTTCTGAGGCTTCTTTCTCTCTTCATGATAATCTCAGTCTTCATGCCTTGGTCAGCTTACTGTTCACAAGTTCATGTGGATTATAAAGGCTGCTCTGACAGATAGTCTATCCTCTCTCTGTACTCTGAAAGAGTAAAGCAAGTGCCTTAAAATCCCTCCCCATTCCCGTATGTTCAAAATACATTCTCCACAAATGTATCTTTTAAAGATACCTGAGCATTGAAGGCAGGGAATGTCAGGTGGACCAGAATTTCCAGTCGAATCCTTCTGGGTTCTGGGCAGTTGGGATGCTCTGCCTGGGGCTTAATGAAAATGTCTGGATATCTAACAGCCATGTCCTGACTGGGTCAAGTACATGGTACCCTGCCCAGTAGGGGACCATTCTGTCATACTAGTCAGTTGATGAGCAAGAGAGAGTTAGCAATGGCAAAGGCCATTCTCCCTGCATGGGATAGATTCAAACGCACAGAAAGTACCAGGTCAAAAGTTCAAAGTGCTGCTTGCTCATTCTTCTGGCAGAAGTAGGATCACAAGGGAGAAGGAGTTACACGCCACAGGAACTGAACGGAGAGGGTTTTGAAGACCTATAAACCAGTTCCAGTCAAAAGGCAGCTGCAATATTCTAGACTCCTAAGACTGAAAAAAAAAGAAAAGTTTCAGGCTGACAGCATATCTTCATTCTGATAAGAGGGGAAAAAGTGTTTCCTCTCATTCTGGCAACCCAGCAAGGAAAAAGAGGTATTAGCAGAAGCTGGAGCCTGCAGGGGTCTGGCCCACATCCCAGCTATATCCTGAGATAAAGACAGGGCTTCCAAAACTCCTTGTGGGGGGAATCTGCATTTCCTGTCCTAAATGCTTAGGCCATCTGGAATGTCTATCATGGAAGAGTTAAATTTATGGAATTGTCCTCACAGGCTCCCAAAACGACTTGCAGTGCTCTACAGAATAAAAATAAGTTGAATGGAAACAAATGCGGTGGATTTCCCAATCTTCTAGTGGAGCAGGCCAAATATAAAATATGGAAAATACCGAAATAGAGAAACCAAGTTTCGACACGTGCATTTCACTGAATGATTTCAGTCAGGACAAATTTAGACTGTGGGATTGAATCTGGCAATTTGAGTTTACCCTTAAACCTTCCTCCCTTCGGTTAGCTGATGGTCTCCCACGGAGGTGGGAAGAAGGGAGTCAGTGGGTTGTGCCCAAGCCCCACAGCCCCCAAAGCTGTCAAAGACCTTTAATGATGGAAAAGCAGGAGAGAGTTGTTTGCCCATGGGACGGTGTCACTGTCATTTTGAAATGTCTGGATATGAAACCGACAAGTAAAATCATATAATAAGAAAACTAATCCTGGTGCAAGCAAGTCCATACATAGCCTGTGATTTTTCCTGTTGCTGCATAATAACATACCACAAATGTAATAGCTTTAAATAATATCCATGCATTATGTAAGTCAGACTTCTATCCAAAGGACTGAATTTTCAGTGATGGACTTCAATATGAATAAAATAAACTATATCCTAAGCTGGGCACTAACCTTAGACTGTGGGGAAAATCTACTTCCAGGTTTTTCTCTGGGTATTGGTAGGATTCCGTTCTGTAGGGTTGTAGTCTGTCTGTCGTCAGTCACTGGGACCCATTCAGATCCTTACAGCCATGGGGATTCCTTCTCAGGTAGACCTTCCTATCTTCTGGTAACTAAAGCTAATGAAGTCCTTCCCACTATTGAAATCTCCCTCTGGATTGGTTTCTGCTTATAGTCTGGGAATCTCTCGGCTATTAAGATGTTGACGTTGATAGATTAGTATGCCTGTTAATCTCCATTTTGCCATGTGATACAATTATAATAAAAGTAATGCCAATGTGCAGAGATAACAACGGACCTGGAAAGTTAAAACCCTGCACATGGATTGGGACTCAATAAAACATTAAAAAGAATGAAAAGTTTTCCAACAAGATGGCGACTTGAGTGAACACTCAACAAAAGGAAGTCAGACTTTCTGTGCAGAATATAGAATAACAAGAAGTGTGTTATGTGAGGGTGGTTATGGTTGTCCAACTAACACGGCTACTGCTTAGAATCTTTTAAATGTAACCCCAGGAATGCATTCTACTTCAGCTAATGTAGTCGCTTTCCCTCTTGACTTCCTATCCAACTCCATTCCTATCATGGAAATCTCAGCCTGGAAGCTTGAAGATCCTTTGGTTTTCTAGGGTAATAATGCACTTGTGAATTCATTTAGTGATGTTGATTGTCTGTATCATGTGCACATCGATCTCCTGCTATAGAACTTCCCTTGTCCATCTATTTTCAGCTCCTCAAAGGCAGGTCACGTAGGCTCCTAACCTGTGAACCTTCTGCTAAGCCCAAGGAATCGGATTCAAAACAAATACTTCATGTATTATGAGGTTGAGATCATTGTGTTATTATATGCAGTAAATTATATGTCCAGCAGCTTTGCATGCTGTTATGTTAGCAAAACAGATTAAGGTTTTAAGTCCCACAATAGCCAATCAATATATATTGCAACACAGAATCCATAGATTTCAAATGAGTTTGTACAGCTCAGTTACCCTCTTTTCCCATTTAATTTAATCTGCTGGCTAGAGTGGGAGCACACTAATGTTAGGGTATTTCCTTCTTCTGGTCTGTAAGCACTGTTAGAATTAGCATCAGGGAGCATGGTTAGTGGTATATCTGATCCAAGTAACCAGATGACTTACAACACAGGCACACTTTGGTCAATGGATCATATTTTCTCCAATAAGATCATTCAGATCCTAAAGATATCAACCACCAGGTCAAACACAAGGTACTTCAGAGGCATCAATCAGAAAGTGATGGGAAAATCTAAAATATACAAGGCATGGCTTGTGAGGAAGGAGAGTGCCTAGAGAGATTGCTGCCAGAGAACACTCAGGTATAGTGACATCATCATCTAGGAAAGGACATGTCACTGTTCATGACAGGGGACAGAGGTCCCCTAGCACAGGCAGAGTTAGAATGGGCACATGAGCCTCCATCATTGGGAGAGATCTAAGGAAGCCACTAATCATACCTCAATTACCTCCAATGACATTTACTTAAATGTTGTTTCATTACTAGCACCTATCCTGAGATGTCTTATAAATAATGTTACCAAGAAATTTGATATTATAATTTGTAATAGGAAATCCATATTTAGTCTCTGTCCAGTTTCCTTGCATACAGATCCTAGAATTCATGGATACTGTGTAGAGATGGCTTTCCCCTTCTACCTGTGGTCTAGGGTTTTCTCGGTAGACTCAGAGTACAGGGTGGTTGTTAAGGACATCTACCATATGATTAGAAGTTTGCAATCTTTAAATGCGGACAACAGAAGACAGACTAGAGGTTGAGTTAACCACCAGTTGCCAATAATGCAGAAACGTCTATTTAATGAAGTCAAAAATAGCAAACGGACAAAAAAGCATTCAAAAAACTTCCTGTGTACATGCAGGTGTCAGAATGGTGGTGTTCTCTAAGCAGACTGAGACGCTCCATGGTCTCTCCCACTCACTAAGTTCTAGGCACTTTCTCATCTCCTTGCCCAGTGTGTTCTTTGTAATATCCTTCATAACGAAGGGCGAATGTGTTTCTACATGTTCTGTGAGCCACTCCAGTATATCCTCAAACCCAAGCAGAAGATTGAGGTCATGGGAACTAGTTTTAACCAGTTTGTCAGAGGCACAGGTTACAATCTAGACTTCTAATTGACATCTGGAATAGGAAGCTGTCTTGCGGGACAGTGTCCTCAACCATTGGAATCTGCACTGAATCTGGTTAGCAGTAGAATTAAACTAGATTTTAAAAAATCCAGTTGGTGCCTGTTGGGGAACAAATATACACAGGAAAAATAAACTACATCCTGTGTCAAAAGTCTTCTGTATTATGCAGAAAGTGAGTACAGGAAAAAGAGGCAATTAGTTTTCCTGTCTATACATATTGAATCACCTAAGTGGGGGAAATAGAAAGAAACTATGCTGTGGGATGGTCTGTATGTCAAGTGTGTTGCTGATTGGTCAGTAAATAAATCACTGATTGGCCATTGGCTAGGCAGGAAGTATAGGCGGGACAAGGAGAAGAATTCTGGGAAGTGGAAGGCTGGAAGGGAGACACTGCCAGCCGCCATCATGACAAGCCGCATGGGAAGATCCCGGTAAGCCACGAGCCATGTGGCAAAGTAAAGATTAATAGAAATGGGCTAAATATAAGAGTAAGAGCTAGACAATGACAGGCCTGAGCTAATGGCCAAGCAGTTTAAATAATGTAAGAGTTTGTGTGTTTATTTTATAAGTGGGCTCTGGGACTGGCGGGACTTGGTGGCGGGAGCTGGAGAAAAGTTCTCCAGCTACAAAACTATTTGAACCTTAACTCCTGAATGGGCTATCCAGGGAGGATCCTCAAATTAGGCTGGCTCCTCAGCTCTCTGTATAACCTGCATCTTTGTACTTTTAAGAGGTTAAACATGGTCAGATGCTCCAAGAAATCATGGACAATGGTCAAGTTAGAGACCTGGTAATATTAACTCCATTCTCATTTATCTTATTGGTGCCTAAGCTAAGTTACTAGGTGCCCACAAGAGGATAGTAACATTCCCTGGGATGAACTGTATCTATATAATAATTAGGCACATCAGTTAACTCAGAAAGAAATGTAAAGAATACAGATTACCTAGATAAAAATTTGTCCTTAAAAGATACATATATATAGTGGTGTCTTTACTTCAGTGTGTACAAGTTACCAGAATTTATAACAATAATCACCTTCTGCTTTATTTACAAAAATGCAAATCCTGGTCTTCATTCTTTGCATGACCCCTTTGATAAGGTTCAGGTACATTCTAGAATCTACTGCATGCATGCCTTTTAAGCAATAAACACATCACTGATGTGGTCCTAAATAAACCCAACTTTACACTTTGGTTATTTTTATTTTCTTGAGGGGAGCCCTCTTGTGGGTGTCAGGCATATTACCAGACAAATGTTCTCTGATAATGGGCTGAGAAGAATGTTTCATGTTTCAATTAAGACAAAGTTCAACATGTATGCACTTTTTAATGCCTACATTGTTCTTTCACGTGTCTTCCCAAAGTAATTCCAGAAATACTAAGTCCCTATAGTTAGAAAGAAATAAAAGGTTATCTAGCTAGTCTGGTCATCATTAGCATCGTGTGTGTGTGTGTGTGTGTGTGTGTGTGTGTGTGTGTGTGTGCGCGCACGCCTGTGTGCCTGTGTTCCTGCTTGCATGCATGCGTGAATGTGTGTGTACACTTATACATGAAAGCCAGAGGTGGATGTAAGGTGGTCTGCTGTATTGCTCTTCACCTTGCCACTTGACACCGTGTCTCTTACTGAACCTATAACTCCAGGATTATCTAGAGTGACTGGCCAGTAGGCTCCAGGGATCCAGTTGTCTCTTTCCCCTAACACCAAAATTACTGATGTGCTTCGCCATGTCTGGATTTTACAAGGGTGCTACTTGCTTGTCCAGTAAGCATTTTCCAGAGTTAGTCATCTTCCCAGACCTCAGGGAATGTCACATCCTCACCTGGGGTACTACTCCAAGAAAGTTTTGAGTGACAAGTTTATAGCAGACCCAGAAATCTTTACTTTAAAAATATCTTTTGAACTATGCATATGCGGAGGCCCAAATTACTCAAGGTCAGAGAATCTGAGCTTGCTTTACCCAGCAGGGCTGCATAAAAGGGATGATTTGACCATGGATGTGGTTACCAGGTGTTTGGAAGAGTCTGCACTTGGCTGTATCTAGCAAGGGAGAGGTCTTTCCCCTTGCCCCTTGGTGTTGCTATAAAAGGCCCTTTTGAATAAAGTTCTGGGCTATTGGGTATTGACCCAGGTCCTCACGAAGCTATCCTGTGTTTCCTGTCTTTCCTTTTGTTGGCTAGGCCTATCACTCTATTTAGTATTGCTTATTCCTCTCTCCTCCTCATAGGAACCCTTTAAAAGCTGAGAGCAGGCCTCCCACAAGAGTAAATAGAGGCTAAATGCTGTTAGCTCTGCTTTGAAGCATACTTGCTTAAAAACCAAGGGATGTTAATATTTTAAGTTATATATTCTCTCTCTAATGAAAATATTAACCTGGTAGAGACAGAGTCATACTCAATTTTCTATCCCCCAGCTCTTAGTAAAGTGATGACTCTCAAGAGTATTTGATCACTATTTATTAGGTTGATTTATGCAACCCCAGTATATTAACTCATATTGTTAATGGTATGAAAATTATAACTTCAGTGAATCTGAATTTTGGAAAAGTTTCCACAACGATATCTCAGCATAGTCAGATGTGGTGGTACCTTTAATCTCAGTGTTCACAAGGCAGAGTCTAGCTGATCTCGGCGAGTTTGAGGCCAGCCTAGTCTACATAAGAAACTCCCAGCCAGCCAACAGCCAAGAGTACTTAAGACCCTGTCTTAAAAAAATAAAAAATAAATAAGTAAATAAATAAAAAACACTTAAGGATCACAGGGGCATTCAAACTCGTACTGTGTATACTTTCAATAGTTATGTAGAAACGTTGAGAATTCTGAGTAAAGTTTGTGTTACTCCCCCCACGTACATTTAAAAAGAATGTGCTGTTATATTTCAGTTAAACTTAATACAGTTTTTCAGTCCTTCTCATCATCCAATGTAATGAACTTGGTATGAGAGCAGTAATGGAAAAAGACAATCTGCGAAAAAATGTGTAACATAGATACTCTCATTTATATGCACAATTTTGAATTCCCAGAAAATAAGGAGCAGGTTACCATGCATTTACCTTCACAAATGCTGACACGAGCCAAGATGGGCTATAGGCAATCGGATCTGACGATAATATATTCCATCGGCAATTGCTAGAGATGCATGCAAGATAGCAGACAACCCCTTCCTTTTGAATTTCAAATGCTATATAACCTTTCGCAGATAACAAGGGATATTCATCTGAAATAATGGTAGGAAATTTATAACAGAGACCACATAATTAGTTGTTATTCTTTGCAAGTACCACATACTCTGATAGGAACAGGTTTAGAAAAAATTGTCCCCCAGTAAGTGCGCTCTCTCTCTCTCGTTCTCTCTCCCTCTCTCCTCTCTTGTCCTCTCCTCTCCTCTCTTCTCCCCTCCCTCTCCTTTTCTTTGTTGAATGGAACAGATTTACACATAGGATAACTGGTAAAACATAAATGAAATGGCAACTAGTAGATAAAAATAAAACGACAACTAGAAAATAGAAATAAAATGTAAAACACAATCTTGAAATGATTGTAAGCCCTTCTAGATTGTTAGATATAATCCTAATGCCTATTCTTATCATAACAAATAATGTATATCTGGCTTTAAATTTTTACTGCCTGGTACCTTTACTCCAAAAGCTACCAATCAGTTGTAGAAAGGACAAAGTTTGGATTTAAGTTTGCTTTATACTACTGTATGACCCAGCACAACAATTTTAGTTCTGAGAAGAAAAAAAAAAGAAATGTATCTTACATTACCTGATACCAGGCCTTGCTGTGTATTTAGGTAAATATTAGTGCCTTAGTTAAAGTTTCTATTGCTATGTAGAGACACCATGACTACAGCAACTCATATAAAGAAAAACATCTAACTGAGGCTGGCTTACAGTTCAGAGGTTTAGTCCGTTATTGTCATGGTGGGAAACGTGGTGGCATGCGGACAGATATGGTGCTGGAGATTTAGCTGAGAGTTCTATATTTGTATCCACAAATAACAGGAAGAGAAGGTGAGGCACTGGCCTGGATTGAGCATCTGAAACCTCAGAGCCCACCCCCACCCCCAGTGACACACTTCCTCCAACAAGACCACACCTACTCCAATAAGGCCATGCCTCCTAATAATACCACTTCCTATGGGTCTATCAGGGCCATTTTTATTCAAACCACCACAATTAGCAGTCATCATAAGAGAATCAATATGACTGAATATCAAATTCAGTATTATCTTTTTTTTTTCATCAAAACCACATGTATAGATGCATTGTGACCTTGTTTTCAAACGGTTTCACCTGTGGGAATGGTGGCTAGCATTACTTGGTCTAACGTGAACTTTATTTCTAAACTACAGTGGGCATGTCTTTTGATCTGTCAGCTCATTCTCTGAGGGATGACACATATGTTGACTTCTGATTTGGTTTCTGACACCTCAGTTCACACTCTGGGCTAGAGAGCTATTAGGAGTGATAGTGGCATCTGTAATAAACAGTAAATATTGTCAGCTTGATTGGGTTTAGAAATACCTAGAAGTGGGGAAGGGGTTTGTGAGGGCATTTGCAGAGAGCATCAGCTAAGTGAAGAACAAATGCCTGAGTATACGTAGCATCCATGGTTAGGCTGGGGACTGAGATGGGATAAAATATAAAAAGGAGAAAAATGGTACCCTATTTGAGTGCCCTACTCCCCCTTCCTCCCTAGGTCCCACTTCCTAGTGTACCCCCTTTCTCCCTCTCTATATCATGATAGCTATGAGATGAAGGACCTCCTCTACCTCAGTTCCCAGTGCCATAATGTTGCTGAAGGACCATGTACTTACTGGAAGGACAGATAGAAGTACACAATATATAACATATGACCAGAACTAAATGTCTAGAAAAAAAATCTTGAAAGGACTAGAAGCCTCCTCATTTGTGTATCTGTGGGTCCCACATGTGTAGAAAATTATGATTAAAGTGGGGTTGTAGGTAGGCTACATTGTTGATTAAAGAGACCCCAGCTCAGAGCCAACAGGTGCAAAAACCCACCTCTTTTCAATAATAATAATAATAATAAACAATAGCAAAATGTTTATCCTACGTATTTAAGAAACTAACTGGTAAGTCACTGACTGATGACTGAACAATCAAAAACAAAGAAACTAATAAATACATGCAATAAGATATATATATATATATATATATATATATATATATATACATGTATGTGTGTGTGTGTGTGTGTAGCATTTGCTAAAATACTTTAGAAAAGACTGTGAATAAATGGATCACTCTGTCTGCCAAATATCAACAACAACATGGAAAAACCTGGAGAATGGAGAAAATCTCATTTCTAGGGTTACCACATTGAGATATTAAAACTGCCCACTTTTCAATGAAAACATAAGATTATATTACAATCAGAAAACTTTATCTTATTCAAAGAGGTAGAAAATTCATATTGGTGAATCCTGAAGATTTAGGGCAAACATTATCAAATAAACAATAAATATATGTGGCTTTTCCCTTTGGAGCAACACAACTTTTTTATTGTTCTAAAGAGACACATTTTGAGGTTACAAATTGCCACTGAATAGCTCAGTTTAAAAATGTTAATTTTATATTACATGAATGAAACACTATTTTTTCTAAAAAATCTCACAGGCAACCTTGTGAAATAAAACTTGCATCATTTTTTATCAATGACTAGCTAATCTAATATCTTTAATCCAGGAGGCTAGAGAAAGGTGTATCAGCTCAGTTTGTGACTTTGGACAGGATTTGACCAATTAGGGATACTTGTACTAGATCAGTAGATGAGTGGACCTATTTTCATGAGATAGGAAACAGGGATAATATCATAGGACTGCTCTTAGAATTGGGCCCTGACATATCTGTTGACCTAGGATATATTGTGGAATAACAATTTGCTGCATGATTGAAATCACCCATGTCAAATGAAGTGCAAATTACCCATAACCAAAAATGTTCAAAATCTAGCAGCTACTGCTAAGTGGTACACAGGTAAGCATTGTATGTCTTTTAACGGTTTCAGCTCTGGACTAGTGTTACAGAGAGAGAAGAGGGAGCCATTTAATTTTATTTTGCCAAGCTCTTGACCTATCCTTATTGCTTGACTGATGTCTGCTTCAAGTCCATGTGCTGAATAGACTTGGCAGCTTTTAGCAGGTCATTGATGTGTTTTTTGAAGGGAACCTCTTTGATATTTTTTTTGTCTCTTTCTCTGTCACCAATTCTCCCCCTATACCTAGGCAGCCTGTGGGTGTGGGGCACATATTCTTAACCACAGTGTCAGTCAAAGAGTCATTGACCCCTTCTGCTCATCCAACCAATTCTCATCCTTGTCTTGTACATTCACCTTTCTGCTAAATAGTAAGTGAAAATGTCCTCCTCTCACTAAACACAGTCCAGTCCCTCCCCCGCTTTGAGGAGATTTTGAAAAGTTAATGTATATTTTTAGCAAATAGCCGAAAGTTAATATAAACAATAATATGTGTAGCATGCTAATATGCTCTAGCAGAGCCGAACAAACTCACGGGAGAGAGTAGGAGGAGGTGAGTGGGAACATGGGGGATCATAGAGTTCAATAATGGGAAGAAGGGAGATGCAAACCAGTTATATCAAAGAGCAAGGGGACCATTCTAGAGGCCTCTGTGTCATTTAGAGGGATCATAGTTGGCTTGTGTGTAGTAAACACAAATTTCTGTTCAGGATGGCTGGTCACAGGTCTCTCCTTTAGTTGCACTTAACTATTAAGGTTAAGATGGTGAGTTTTTAATTGGAAATTATTAAGCACACTACTGGAAGTTCATTGTACCCAGTTTGCCAAATACGTGACTCAAAAGTAAGTATACAAACACTTGGAAATTTCAGGGGAGATCCAGAAATAATGGAATCATGGAACTTATAATCACTACAATGCTGATGCCATGTGAGGAAGAGCTTTCTATTTGGATTTTATTTCTGTTTATAATCTGGATTTTCTAATTCTCCTTTTTTCCTGACTGCAGTTGGGATATCAGTTCTTTTTATAACAGTTGTTTTGTTTTTGGAGAATTATATTTAAATTCTAACCTGTAAAATAGCACTAGCTTCTGTAAGAGAACCCATTTGTTTTATTTCCATTGTTTCCTCCATGGAAGGGAAACTCAATCGAAAACTGTTAAAACCCCTCACAAACAACTTGAATGTGGCTTTATATACAAGGGTTTATGCAGAACTAGTGGGTATATATTGAAAAGCTTCATGATTTAGGGTTAAGCAAAGTGATACACTCTCAACTGCATATCCAGAACAGGCTTTGTGTTTATTTTTGTAACAGTCAAGTATTTGACATAATTTCAGGGACGAATATTCCAAAATTCATTAGTAGGGAGGTTCTTGCCTAGATAGAATCAAATGACTCCTCATGAACTGCAGCTTCTCAGTTCAAAAAAAAATTAAAATTACCAGTTTAAAGGACCAAAAATGGTAGAATGGGGAGTGTGCTTTATTACGAGCTTCCTCCTAGGCACACCGTCAGGGGTTCTTCTTTATAATGTATTATTATTCTCAGTTGTGAGTGTGGATATGTGCTTTTGAGTACACGTGACCCACAGAGTCCAGAAGAGGCATCTGGATCCTCTGTAGTTGAAGTTACAGTCAGTTGTGAGACCCATAACCTGGGTGAGGGGAACCAAACTCAGGTCTCCTGGGAAAGGGACGCATGCTGGTAACCACTGAGACGTCTCTCCAGCCACAGGACAGGATTACTTTGAAGCAGTTTGTTACTTCCCAATATTGATCACTTCACTGAGCAGAACTTTCCATGTTCTTTAATAATTATTCACTAACCCACTATTCTGAGTAATGTGACTGCATGGGTTTGAGACAAAACAAAAACAAAAACAACCACTATTATTTTATCCCACTATGTAGAATTCTTTCATTTAACAGAAATTTAGGGATTTTTAAAAAGCTAGATCTTTGAGAATTACTGCCAATGTATTTTGATCAAAAACATCTTGTCTCTCAATTCCTTCTTCAGACAACTCTGTTTCCCTACCCACTTGGTGTCCTCTCTTTTTTTTTAAGCCCATAAAACTCAATTTGTGCTGTCCATATTCTGTTGGTTGTGTGGCCTTCCACTGGAGTTTGGTCAACCTACCTGAGGCCACATCCTTAGAACTGACTCTGCTTCTACCACCATCTCAACTAGCAGTAGCTCCTTAGCTAGGCAGGAGGGCTTCCTGTGCACGTACAAACCCACCTCTTTTTGACTCAGACAATAATAGCCAGAGTAGCACAACTGGGTCAGTTGACTCAGACAGCAGTGGACATGGCACCATTACAGAGACAAGACCTCTTGGATGTGATTTATTGGAAGAGATTATGGCTTTATGAGTTCTGTGAACGTAATTCCTGGACATGTTCTTTGGATCTGTTTCTTCTGTGACCTGTCTCGCCCTCCGTCTTCAGTGATACTTTGAGTGAACTTGGGGAAGCTTCTAGGCCCTTCCTAGATTTTTTTATATGATTCATGTCCCCATTTGTCTTGATCACAAATATAAGGCAGCTCAAATATAAGAAAAATATGTAGTAATGAAAAACATGAATAATATTATTTTATTGAAAAGAAACTATGTATTTAGGAATATGCACACTTGTTTGAAATTTAGGAAGGAAATGCAGGCGCATTAGTCTCATATTTATCACACATTCTGCAGTGACTCCAAAGAGTGTGCCTCTGTCCACTTTGCTGCTGAATAGATAAGGTTACACATTTTTAAAGGGGAAGGTTATGTTTTAAACTGTATCTGTCTCTCTTTAAATGCTTCCATTTCAGTGTTATATTCTGTCTTCCCTAGAACTGGCAATTTGATTCCCCAAATATGTACTATATTAAACGCATGACTGGCTTTTGTTTCTCCCCCTGCTTGCTGCCTGGTTGGCTAGTTGATGAAACTGATGGACATAATTATTTTAACAAATAACTTGATTATCCTAGACACAAATTTATAGCTGGAAGAGGCGTAAGTAAACTGGATGTAATTACCAGGGAGGCAGGAGACCATATGAACATGGTATATATCTTAAACGTCTAAGCATCATCTCCCTCTTCCACTCAGACCTTCTTAATCACGGGCTGTGACATTTGCTCCTCTCAGACCCGGTCATCTATAACATGCATTGTAGGTTGTTATTTTATTTTTATCATACCACTTTCTTCATGGTTTATAATATGTAGAGTGTCTTATACACAAGACTTGTGATGGAGCATTTTTTTTACATTCCATGTCACCCCTTAATGCTTAGTTCAGCAGTGGTGCTCACTACATTTGGAGGATAAAATTAAAACATCACCAAGCATTAGCACCACCCATTATGGAAGAAGCACACAAAAGCCCAAATCCTAGCTCCCAATCCACTTCTTTGCCACTGGAGTCTATTAATTTGGCTGATTAGATTCTGAACATGTGCAACCCATGTTTCTGAGGAAAAAAAAAACATGGAAAGAATTTGTAGCCCTTTTAAAGAAAACATTCCACTTATTGATTCACTAAAAGACTCCTTTTCCCAGAACACTTTCCCATGTTTGTTCTAAGAGAAAAACGTGGTACAAAGACTTCAGGCAGAAATTAGAGAAAAATATGCTTCCGCTGGGATCCATTGACTATGCATTTGAATAATTCTGAAATGGGGAGGAAAGTACTCATTATTACCCTAATTCACAGTGTTATATTTTTAACTTCAAGGTTATGACAAGAGCTGGATCTTCTGAGTCACGAAACAGGAGTCTGGGTGTCAGCAAGAGGCTGTCATGGGCTTCAGGCCGCATGTCCTTGGGGGTGGAACAGAAAACTTTATTGGAAATAAGGAAATACCTGGGAAATCCAGGGCGTGTAGGTATTAAATGGCCGAATGTACTGAACATGGCCTCTGTTCCAGGAACTGTCTAAATTTCCGGATACATATTACTTGGTGTTATCTACAAAAATTCCTGTCCTAGTTATCATTATTGTAATTTGCAAACAAAGAAAATACGATTTGAGAGTTGTAGGCATTGGAGCACGAATATGGTAGCTAATTATGTTATATTCTGTAAACTCCCTCAAAAGTTTCTGTTTGTCTGATCCAACTAAACGACAAAGTTCGTTTGTCCTTAAATTTCACTTTAGTTTTTTGTTTAATTTATACTCTGCAAGTGTTTTGACTCTTTAATTAGTTTTTTAAATTTTTTTCCCATTAGATTTAGTTAGCTTTCTGCTACTAAAACAAATTACAGAGGAAATCAACCTAATATACAGGAAAGGCTGACTGTAGATCACAGTTCGGCTCGTTGAGTTCATGATCAGTTGTCATCTTTGGGGGTATATATTGAGCTAATACACTGTGGTGGGAGAGTGTAATCGAAGAAAATTATGGAACTCATGAGCAGAAAGTGAAAGAAAAGAGGAAGTGGTCAGGGTAGGTGGTGTCACACTTTTCCTTTCAAAAAAAAAAAAAAATGCCTCCAAGGGCCGGAAGACCTCCCACTTAGATTCTAGACTCTACCACCTCTCTCTAGCACCATTTGATGCTGTCTTTGTTTGCTTTCTATTGCTCTGATAAAACACTGAACAAAATGAAACTGGGGAGGAGAGGGCTCTGTGGCTCATGGTTCTTTTAGCCGTCCATCATGGAGAGAAGTCGGGGCAGGAAATGAAGGCCTAACCTGGAGGGGGAACCTGAAGCACAGATCATGGAGGAACGCTGGGTACTGGCTTGTTCTCCCTGACTCGATTAGCTTGGGTTGTTGTTGTTGTTTTGTTTCATTTTTTCATACAACCCAGGATGTCTGGCCCAGTGGAGGTACCATCCATAGTAGGCTCCACGCACCCACATCAATCGTTAGTTAAGAAGAGGTCCTACAGACTTGTCCACTGACAATCTGATGGAGATTTTTTGTCAGTTGAGGTTCCCTCTTTCCACATGGCTCAAGTTGGTGTCAAGCCGACAACAAAGCTAACCAGCATAGGAACTAAGCCTTTAGCACTTTGGCATTTGGGAAATATTTAGAAGCTACATACAGCAAATATATTATTTTCCTGGAACACAGAAAAGTGATGTCCGTTTCTATAATTGTTTTGTTTTTATGTGATTTTCGGCTTGAACCAAAGTTACAGGAATAGTGAGACATACAGCTTTCTTTCTCTTGTTTCCAAAATTATTTACATTCTTAGTCATTGGACATCATTTTGTCCTTGTCTTTGTCTCTGTCATATATTATTTGCACACACACACACACCTTTTCTGATATTTGCTAGTAAATTGGAGACATCATTTCTACTTACTCCTAAATACTTTGGTGTGTTTTCAAGAACAAGGATACGTGCTTTAACAACCAGAGGACTGTGAGCAAACCATCCAAGAGGCCTGCTAGCATCCAACCCACAATTCACATTTATATTTCAGCAGTGTTCCGGTTGGTCTTCCTTGAACTATTGTTTTCTCTCAGACTGAGATTTTTTCATACAGAGACTTTTACTTGCTCAGACTCTTAGTTATCTAATCTGGAAGTGGCTCTCTTTTATTTATTTTTCTTTCCTGACCTTGATAATGTTGAAAAACACAGAGCCAGTTAGACTTCTCTCCTTGTCATAACCAGAGGCAGGCAGTGTTCATTTGTCTCAATAATGGCATATTTGTGACATTAGTTTTGATCATTTGCTTAAATTGGTGTCCTTCACCATAAGATTACTATTTTCCCTTCTTAATTGAAGTAATTTATGAAGGAAAATCAATTAATTTGTGATTGTGATTATGCAAATACCCTATTTCTCATCAAACTCATTTGCTGACATTAGCATCCATTACTGATTCTTAAACTCCATCATGTCCTCTGTCACTGTGAGGCTAGTGATATTCCTCCGGGACAATCTCTCCTCCTTCATTCATTTATCCATCTATTTGTTTATTTCTAGTACTTTAAGGGCTCATGCATATTAATATATTCACTAGCTATATCCATTACTATTATTTATTTTGATGCCTGATTTTGTTCCATAGTTGATCAATGCAGGGTCCCATAAAGTGACTTTGTGTTGTTTTAATATACCTTGTGACTCCCTGAGCATCTATCTGTTACTTTCTGGTTCAAAATTCTAGTGTTCATTGTCTTTATAAAAATAACTTATATTTTTTTGAGATTAGAATATAATTATATCATTTTCTACCATCCCTTTCCTCTCCTCAGCCTCTCCCATGTGTCTAATTCAAATTCATTGCCTCTCTTTAATTTTGTGTGTGTGTGTGTGTGTGTGTGTGTGTATTATATATTATATATAATCTGGTGTGTCTATATATAACATTACTCATGTATATATTTTTCAACTATATATTTTCATTTAGTATTATGTGGAATATTTCTTTACACTGTGTGAATATATGTCACTGTGATTAGTTTAGTAAAGTAGCTGACTGGCCAATAGCTGGACAGGATAAGGTTAAGTGGGAGAGCCAAACTGAGAATGCTGGGTAGAAGAAGGACAGAGTCTCTGGAGTATTGAGCAGATGCCAGGAGAAGCAAGATGAACATGCTGTATGGAGAAAAGGTACCAAGCCATGTGGCAAAGTGTAGATAAAAAATATGGGTTAATTGAAATGTAAGAGTTAGCTAGTGAAAAGTCTGAGCTATTGGCCAAGCATTTATAATTAATATTGAGTCTCCCTGTTGGTTATTTAGGAACTGGCGGGTGACAAAGAAAAGTCTACCTGCAGTATTGGATAACCAATTGCTGTTCTCTTCCATGGGAAAGACTCTTTCTCCTGCTCTCAGCATTTCTTAGTTGGTAGAGTTCTTTGTCTAGGATTGTAGCCCCAGGGACTTCTCCCTTTCCATACACAGAAAACTACTCTGCCTGAGAACTTGTGGTGATATTTTATTTGTGGTGAAATGTGATATTTTATTTGTATGTTAATAAATAAAGTTTGCCTGGAGATCAGAGGTCATAGCAAGCCATAAACAGAAGTCAGGTGGTGGTAGCACACACCCTTAATCTGATCACATGGCAGCCAGAGTCTGTGTGATCAAGGACACAGCCAAGCGTGGTGACACATGCCTTTAATCCCAGTACCAACCACAGAGACATGGAAGTCTGTATAGACAGACAGTGATGAGGAAGTGATGTGGCTGGACTTAGAGCCAATGAGAAGTCACAACAGCAAGGCAATAAAGGGACAGGTTATACAGGAAGAAGCTCTCTCTTGGAAAGATATGGCAAGGTGGTAAGATAAGGTTAGTTGGTGGCTATTCACTATTTCTCTGATCTCTTCGGCTATTACCCCTATATTTGGCTCTGTGTTTCTTATTGAATAAGACTGTTTTGTTTTTGTTTGTTTTGGGTTTTTGTTTGTTTGTTTTATTTTAGTACTTAAGGATAAATAGTTTCCTGAATCACGTGAAGTGAAGGATTCCAAAATTAAATTTACTGCATTTTATGCATACCCTAAAATTGTAAAACACAGCATCTGGATGGCTCTTAAATGTCTTTCTATGCCCCTTGTCTCTTTCTCCTTCCCTGGTGGTAGACACAGTAGTGCTCGCTATTTGTGTGATAAATAGTTCCCATGAATTATTTGAAAGGCCTGTAGAACAGAGACTTGGCTCCTTTGGCAACAGTATGTATTCCAACATTACAGACAACAACATGAGGCAATTCAGACCACAAGATGATAAACTCCACGTGCAAAGGAGGATCTCCCATAGGCTTACGGAAACAAATGACTGATTTCAAGGCAATGAAAAGAATGGATCCTAATGTCTGCTATCTGCTCTTGATCATGGTGTGGCCTTTGGAAATCATCTTTGATATTCACTATTTTCATATATATATATATATATAGTGTGTGTGTGTGTGTGTGTGTGGCATTTGTGCTTCCAATTTGTAGAGGTTTATATAAGAATGTAATCTTAAAGATAAATAATGTCTTGTTGAGATATGTATTGAAGTTATTGATTTTGTTTTGATACTCTTACTGATGCATTGAATGTACTAAAAACATTCTGTGTAGGCTTGTCTAGAAAACACAGATCAAAATGGCGTATCCATCTACTATATTTATATTGTGAAAACTGAACAATTTCTTTACATGACAGAGAAGACTTCCACATGATATGAAATATAAAAATCTGTCCGTGTTTTTGAGCACTCAGACTCCAATGCTTTACAGACTACTACCAGAACAGGGACTCAATGTTTCATTCTCCTATGTTATTATTCTGTCTCCACCTATTCATCTAGAACTAATGTTACTATGAAGAAAGATGGTGAGAATTGGATTTTCAAAGAGAACTTAAGTAGAATTCAGTCCCAGAAGGTTCAACAGTTGCTATTCTCCATCACGTCCAGATCACATGTTCCCTTGAGTACAACTTGGTCAGGATGGAAGGAAGAGTTCTAAGAAGCCATTGTAGTATGTTCCATGTAGGACTGATGTGGGAAAAAGAAAAAAAGAAAACTCTCAGATATGTTTTCCTCACAGGGAAAAGCAGCATAAGACCATCCTGATGGAGCGTGAAAACTCCATGTTGGTTTGTCAGCATAAAAAAAAAAAAAATGTTCCCAAGAGAACATACAGAATCTATTTCCATGTTTCCTGGCTCTAATTTGTGCCTTGTTTTTTTTTATTATTTCTACTCCAAAAATTCTCTCCTTGAAACATTTCTGCTTTTAGATATTGCATTATCCAATTAGTTGACTAAGAAATACCAATAACTCTACAAAGGGAATACCAATAACAAATGTATTTTGCTATGACAAATAAATGTTCACTCTTGGGTGTAATTAACCACCTCCATTCATAGTAGCATATATTCAGTTGATATGCAATTGTTTTCTCTCCTTAAAAACTTTTATTCTCCCATATGTGCCTTACGGGCAATGAGGCTTTCTTAACTCTAGATAAATCAACTCCTCATAAATAAATTGACTGTGATATAGGATAGTCTTCTTCAATTGATTGTGCTATGTGAATTCAGAATTGTCAGAAATGTGAAGAACATTGTCTATAGCTAAGCCCTTGGTGCAAAGTACTGTTGACAATCCTATTAAATGTTACAAAGACACTCCGAAGACACACTGAACAATTTATGTGATCTGACCTCAATTGTGTGTGGCAGAAGTAAAAATCAGCAGTGACTCATTTGCTGCCTATGCCAAGCTAATGAGAGTAATGACCAGACGAAAGTACCCGAGACAAGCACTATGCCAATGGCAAAGTCCTGAGGCAGCATGCATCACAGTGACTGGATTAGTCTCATATCATGAAAAGGCATATATAAACTACGTAGGCTAACAAGCTATTCATTCTTTCTTTTTAAACCTGGAACATCATTAATTCTCATTTTTATTCACTCCTAAGAACAGCATTGCTAACTAGAATGCCTTTAGCAAGAAGGCTCATAGTGGTCTATGAATTTAAGGTACTACAACACATTTTGATAAAACTTTGCTGCTAAATTGTTATACTGTAGCAGAGGGGGTTTAGGGGCAATGAGAAATCTCAGCAGGTAAAGGCCTTCAGCAACAAGCTTGACCACATGAGTTTGATCTCCAGAACCCACAAAGTAAAATGAGGGGATCAATTCCCACAGGATGTCCTCCAAATTTCAAAAAAGTGCCATGGCATATTAATGACCATATACGTGCATACATATATGGAAATATAAAATCACACATATTCATTATGACATATGAAAGGTATAAAGTAATGGGAATCAGTTTTGAATTTTGAAGTAAACTGATTTTCCACCAAAATGCTGTGTTACTTAAATACATATAGGCCCTTTTGTGAATGTATTAGTCTGAATAAGCATATATATGAAGTGTTAAAGTCATCATATACAGTTACATATGAGTGTGTCATAAAATGTAATGAACAATTTTGAAACCTAAATTTCTCTATTAATATTTTCATAATCTGTAGATCAAAATCCATAATGGTTGAAGTCAAAATATTTGCTCAAATAAAACTAAAGCGATCTAATTCAGCCAGGTTTGTAAGAAATACATTTACTACTTACAGAAAATAGCATCTTTTAAAGCAGAATCAAGCTACAATGGTATTAATAATTTATTTAAAAAAACCTTTAGTTTAAGATTTCTCAGCCTAAAGCCAATGCATTGCAACTGATTTTTATGCAAACAATTGTCTATGTTTAGATCTTACCACAAAGCTGCCTTGAGACTTTACACCAGGAAAATCATTATTAAAACACGATACACATACACACACGTATATATATGCATGCATATATACATATAATCAAGTACATTAATTTGCTAATCTTGGCACAGTTGCTAATGGAAACTAATGTGTTTTGTCTGTGTTTACTATCCTGCCACTTAAATGAAATCATGTGTGCTTGCTCTTATTAGAAAAGTTGGCATGGATATAATTTTTACAGCCTTACCCAAAGCTTTCTGCTTGTAAAGAGTAAATGTCTTCAGGCAGTCTATGAATTAAAAAAAAAATCAGCTCTCACAAATGCCACAAAGCTGGATGAGTGGCCCAGCAGCATGGATGTGCTTTAGAAAGCTGAGCCTTTATTCTTGGCACTGGAAGGAAGGCCACACTGGACTTAGCCTTTTCATGTAAAAGCACAAACAATGAGGCTGGAGCAAGCAGCACGGTCTCTAGTAAGCACAGCCATGATTCAATAATTGAGGACTACACACTATCAAATTGATCTATTCTTCTTGTTCTCACCACAAAATATTATGATTGAGCTTTCAGGCTTAACATCGGAAACACAGATACACATAACATGTATATTCCTGAGAACAGATTGTAGGGCACCGATAAGGAAAATACATTGTACTTAGGGACCAAGATGACTCATGAATAATGGACATTTGAGGCTCACAATAACTTTGAATCATAGAGTGGAAGATGTATAGTCTCTTAACAGCGCCTCTGCTCCCGACTTGCTGTTCTGTACAAGTCTATTATTCTACACAGAGGCCAGAGAAATTCTTTTACAGTGAAAACAGTACATGCCACTTATCTGCTTTGGGATTTTTCATGGGTGGTTTCCTCTATATACAACCTACTTCCCAAGTCATTCATATGGTTTTCTATCTCACACAATCCTAACTGCTTAGATATTGCCTCCCCAGAAAGGTTTCTCCCAGGAGTGCTGAGACTTAATGCCATTCTGACTACGTTTTCTCTGTTTTAATTCCTTAGCATTCTCCGTACTAATACTTCTAATACTTGTAGAGAATCTAGAGTTTGGACCAGGGGTATAATTCAGTTCATAGAATGTATTTTTCTAGCATGGACAAAGCCCTGGCTTCAACCTCAAGTATCTCATATAGTGGAAAAGGTGACACAGACCTTTAATCAAAACGCTGGAAAGATGGAGGCAAAAAAATCAGAAGTCAGGGCCATCCTTGCGTTGGTAACAACCTAAAAGCTAGCTTGAACTAACTGAGAGGCTCTCAGAAGACAAACACTCAGGACAAGGATAGGGGTTTCCTCTTTCTTAGTCTGTTTAGTTCTGTAATCTAGGAGGGGTAAACATTTTTGAAAAATGGTGATAAATTATTGACTCAATAAGTAAATAGTGTTCAGAATTGACCAAACCAAGACTGTAAAACTTACTAATGACTTCTACCAAACAATGTTGAGATGGGCTCAACATTGAGCCTGGTTTGGGGAGTTCATCAGACAGTTTCCAGTGCATTCAGGAAGGAAACAAGAAATCCTGAAAATTTTATTTTCTTCTCCATTTTTTTAAAATAAGATCTTTAAAAACAAAAAGAGCATAAGGTAGCAAAAAAAATAATGATTTCATAAAATAACTAACTTTGCACTTTGGGTTACCCGTATTCTTTATTTCAGTTATTTGATAATGTATGATCTCTCAGTCTTCTTTTCTGATAGAAGTAACTCTGTGATCAATGAGTCTCTTCTCATAAGGCCTACTTGCATTTTGAGCATGATCTTTTTATTTCACAAAGGCAGGCTTTGCTCCTTAACAAGGAATTGCTAGTCATAATTAGAAAGCATCTCCCCGTAGGCTTTATTTTATTCTGTAAATCCTTGTGTGCACTTCTATGCTTGAAATGGAAACTCTGCTCAAAAATGAGAGCTCTGGATATCATTGGTAGAAGTACTAGAAACTAAGACACAAGGAATGCATGGCAGCCATTCTAGGACCAGAAAAGTGTTGGAAGACCTTGCTGGCTGGCCAGAGGTTGTAGTCTATCATGGCCTGTAATCTTTTTCCAAAAGCTCCAGGATATGGAGACCCACCCCCACCAGGAAACTTTCTGATCTCTACCTGTCCTTATCTGAGGAATGTCCCTGGGCCCAGAGGACTGACTATCTGTAAACTGTCTCTAAGTCAGATGCCTGATTTGTCTCTAGCTTGACCCTTGCACACATTCCAGCTAGAAGCCTTCCCTGCTACACATATGATAAACAAGACTTGTGCCAGAACCCTTAGGATAGGACCTTGCTAATTAATGCAAATTCAGGTTTGTCCCTAGGCTCCCAATTCCATATATTCCTTATATTCTAGAATAAAGTTGAACTGATACACTGAAGTCTGTCTCTCATAGGGCTTTCTGCATCCTATTCATGGGCAATACAAGAATCTCTACTGTCGCTTCTCTCCTTTATGTCTTTGTGGACCCATGGCCAGTGGATCATGAAGACAAAGGGGACCCCCCACAGACAGGGATAAGACTATATTCCCTGGATAAAGACCTATGGTGATATTTTGTTTGTATTAAAATGTTATTTGTATGTTAATAAAAGTTGCCTGGGGGTCAGAGCTATTAGCAAGCCATAGGAAAGCAGGGCAGTGGTGGCGCATGCTTGTAATCCCAGCACCTGGTAGGCAGAGCTAGGTAAGTGCTGTGGGATGTTCTGTATGGCAAATGTGTTGCTGATTAGTCAATAAATAAAACACTGATTGGCCATTGGCTAGGCAGGAAGTGTAGGCGGGACAAGGAGGAGAATAAAGCTGGGAAGTGGAAGGCTGAGTCAGAGAGACACTGCCAGCCGCCACGATGAGAAACAGCATGTGAAGATTCCGGTAAGCCACGAGCCATGTGGCAAGGTATAGATTAATGGAAATGGATTAATTTAAGCTGTAAGAACAGTTAGTAAGAACCCTGCCACGGCCATACAGTTTGTAACCAATATAAGTCACTGTGTTTACTTGGTTGGGTCTGAGTGGCTGTGGGACTGGTGGGTAAGAGAGATTTGTCCTGACTGTGGGCCATGCAGGAAAACTCTAGCTACAGGTAAGTCTCTGTGTGTTCAGGGATACAGCCAGTATTGGATACACATGCCTTTATTCTCAATACCAATCATGGAAAACCTGGAGGCCTATACAGACAGGCCGTGACGAGGCGGTCATGTGGTTGGGTTTACAACCAATGAGAAGGCAGAACAGAAATTCTATATAAGGACTTTAACACAGAAAGTAGGTCTGGTTCAGAGAGGTAGGACCACGGTAGGAGGAAGGGTAAGGTTTTAGCTCTTGGCTTTGACCTCTTGGCTTTCTTCTTTGCATGGTTCTGTGTTTCTTATTTAAAAAGACAGTTGGTTACATCTACAAAGACCTCCCTGAGATATAATGTAGAGACATGAAAACTCAAGTCAAAGTGACCCTGGAAAAGCAAACGATGGGAAAATTGGAGGCTTTGACCAAGTGCCTTCAATACGGGTTGTAAAGATTAGACTCATTAAGAACAATGTCCTTTGAAGAAAACCACAGCAAGCCTACTCATATAAGAAATACACATTTTATAGAGCCATGGGATATACGGCTGTAGCCAGAACATGTTATGAATGAGTGCCAAATCCAGAGATGAGGAAATGGTGTGACTTAAGAACAGGACTGAATTGACTCCATAAATGGTGATAAGCAGAAAGATGATGCCCTTCCTATGAAGCTGTACTAGGGTTCTGAAGTCAGAAATGAGCGATACAGCTCTTTAAGAGCAACAACAACAACAACAAAAAGCAGTGTGTAGGTAACTCTGAATAGTTCAGAAAGTACTTTTTTGACCCATCCTTTGGGAAGAATACAGAAAAATTGGGGGGGGGAGAGGGCCTGTGAGTCTTAGAACTTTAGATATTCAATAGTGGTCATGTGAACATTTCATTAATAAGCACTGCAGTAGATGCTAGGGAGAGTGTTTGCAACTGACAAGGACCAGACAAGATGATCAGGAAACAGGTTGGAGTTAGGATGCTTCAAATGGTAAAATAAAGAATGAAAATAACCAGTAAAACCATGGAGCAAAAGCCCTGTGGTCCTTTCATGTTTGTGCCTGCCCAGTACAGTGGCCGCTAATCACATACAGCTTTTGAAATGCTGCCTGTAGAATGCAAGCTCAACTCCCACTTAGTATATGTGTGGCTAGTGACCACCATATTGGGCAGGTATGGAAACTTCAGGCTGAGAGGCTGAATGGCGGGATGGGAGATAGCAAACAGCTCCAGGCAGCACCTAGGTGGGAATAGGGCAAAGCATCGTTTAAATTGTTAGCAGCACCTATGTGTTCATTCTTAGCATCTTATTTTGATGACTGGGTTGATGCAAGGAGTTGAAAGGATAGTATTTAAAGAAAGGATAAGCATTTGTTGTTGGTTACAGAACCCATGAATTGGTGAGGACAGAAAACTCTGTGGAGGCTTTCTGTTGGAACACCAATGTAAATATGCCTTTCCCTCCGGGCAAATTTCTTCCTGATTATTAAGTATTCAGTGGTTATTGCGACTGCCATCTACAGCATCGGAGGATGGCAATCTTGACAGGGAATAGAAGGGTACCAGCGGGGCTTGGTTGGGAGGGCTGGGAGCCCTTATCTACTTTGCAGAGGTGTGGTGAGATATTATAAATATTTGGTCATTAAAGGTTCATAAAATGCTTGTTAAACGCCCCACTCTGTCACAAGAGATGTTTATTTGAATGCTTGCTGAATTTAATGCTTGTCACCCACAAGGCAGATACTTGCTGTGCAAAGGTCACCCGCACATTTTGCCTCGGTTTTATGCTCATTTCCCGTTTGTGACTAGAGAAACAGGATGCTAATTAAAAAGAGTAACTTTTCTTTTTTTCAAAAGAGATGCTCCAGGAAGAATGTGGAAAGTTAAAAATTCAACTAGCTCTGTGTAAGTAGACACACACACACACACACACACACACACACACACACACACACACACAAATGTAAATATAAAAGTCTATAAATGCTTTATCCCATCTCTATACATAGTCAAACTCTGATACATAAGCTTTTAACACTTCATCCTTTTATCTTCAGACACTTCCTGGTGTTTAAATGTGTATTTATTAAATAAAACAGAACATTTGACAGTTTTGTATTCTGCTTTGTTCGCCTTATTATGATTAATGTTAAATACTTTACAGTACTACGCTTTAGCACCCATTAGTCCTTCCTAAAAATACTCTGTTTTTCAAGTCTCTGTTGTTACAAATTTGAGTGTCATTACTTGAACTACGATCAACAATCTCACAAAAAAAAATATTGAGAATCGATGGATGAATTTTGATGCAACACACACCATGCCACAATCATATTTGCCCATCCATTTCCTTCTTTAAAAATTTTAGACACAGTTGGTAATGCCCAATTATTGTGATGATGTATAAGGTTCTATTAAAGTTTTCACTAAATTAAAAAAAAAATTTCTACATTGTGGTCAACAAATTCACACCCCTGTTGGGAAAATGTAAAACTGTTCATAACATTCATTCCCTCTAGTACTGAAATGTGTTTTTATGAAATCTATTTCAATGCGAGGAGTGATAAAAAGTCAATACCACTCCAATTTGCATCACTGGCTTCTTGTGGGGCTGATTTTTCAGGGCATTTTCTGGCTTTTCTAAGTTGTTCATACTGAGGGGCCATTCTGTGTTGGGGCATGTGAAAATATATAATGTCATACCATCTTCATTTGCATAAAATTGCTTGATGTATATCTAATCCAAGTTAGTTTAATTTAAAAATTAATTTTAGTCATCTAGTCAAACTTTGTTTTTACAGTTAGACTTTGAAAAACAGAAATACATCTTGCCTGTAACTGAATCTCAGCTCATCTGTTTTTTATATCATTTAAAATATATCCCAGATATTTAAATGTCTAAATACACAATTAGAATTGAATGTTTCCTTCTTTTAAAATGTAACATAACCTGTTTCATACATGTATTTTACAAAAATATGTTTATCTATAGGTCTTTGATATCTTTTGGCTGATTTATAATTGGAGAAAATCTATGTTCTATACACAAATACACACACACGTACAATGATTATTTTGTTAGGTTTCTTGGAAGACATGATTAATTTTACAAAAGATCTTTAAGTATATGGACTAAATATTAATGATTGTCACAGGAAAACTCTAACTTTATTAATCTCTTATATACTTAACCATTTTCTCAACAGCATATCCTGAATAATTAATTGATTCCCTATTGGTATATGCTGCATTCTTTATTGCAGTTTGGTTGCAATAAATTCTAGACTGTGGCTTATGACTAAATGGCAAATGTGATTGTAAAGTGTAGTGATTCTTGAACCAGCTCTACTATGCTTAGTCCTTGTTATTTTAAAATTCCATTTCCATAATGCCTAGGTAATTTTTGTATTACCGATTTCCATTTGTTTCTATAGGTTCTGCATTTTTCTATCAACTAAGTCACCTTTCTTTTTATACCCCCTCTCTCCTTCCAGGAAGATAACCTGAGACCTGATTATCTTAAAATGCTATGCTGATGTCAGGGGTACACCTCCTCACTGTGTTTGGCATCTCCATCTAGGGATACAGGATATCCCATTGTGTACTAGATGCTCAGTTGTTTTATCTACACATTTATATTGCCTTAATTTCACTAAGGCCCACCTATTTCTTATATGTTATTTCATAGATTCTGTGCTTTGTTGAGTCATAAATAGTTTATTGCCATTTCATCTTTCAACTCTGCTATTGCTGGTACATTGTGTTTTGATTGACTTCATAATATCTGAATCATGTATCAGTGAATTATCTTGGGTGTCCACAGAAGCAACTCATAGCTACTGCTATTGTCTCCCATTATGATAAAGATATATTGGGATTTTATGACTTTTTCTCTTGGCCAAAGATTTAAAATAATATGAGCTAATAGTAGGAGTGCTAGGAAACGTTATCATAGTCCTCAACTAAGGAAAAATGACTCCAGCATTCTTTAGTAATTGTAATAGTACCTTCACTACCTGAGAATTTCTAAGAGTTACAATGGATGTCATGCTGGAAAAGTACATTTATCTATGCTCATTTTAAAATAATTTTCTGGGGCTAGAGTGATGGCTTGGCAGTTAAGAGCACTTACTACTCTTCAAAGGTCCTGTATCAGCACCCAAGTCAGGTGACTCACAGCTGCCTGTAACTCTAGTTCCCTTCCATTTCCCAGAAATTCATCACACTCTTCTAGCCTCCAAAGGCAGCCACATATATGTGGCAAACATGCATACATGTAAATAAAAATAAACCTTAACAAAATAATTTTCTAATATCAATAATTAAATAATCCTACTTTCATGTTAAATTCTAAAATATACTATTAATTATTTAGAATTTGGACTACTGCTGCATTATTTTAATGCACTGCTTCTCAAGTTGACATTAGTTTCACAAAGTAAATTGGGAAAACTTCCCATGTTTTCTCAATTGTAAAAAGACATGATATTTTTCCTACTTTGAGAAGTCATAGTTTAAATCACACATAGTCTAAAACCATTAAATCCTGCCCTCAGAAGGTCTGAGTAATGCTTCCTTCTTTCCAGGAAGCATTAGAGACTTCTCTTTCCTATGAATACCTGAGTCAGTTTTCATCACAAAAAAAAAAAAAAAAAAAAAAAAAATTTCCAGGAAAGTTCCTCCTACATCAACTTTCTCAAATTTATTCACACAGACTTTTACATAGAAATGTCCTAAGTGTATAGTGATCATTCTACATTTTCAAATGAAACCTTTCCATTATAATAGGATATTTAGGGTACTTTTCTTTTTAATGGCAAGCTACTTGCCTATTTAATTAATTTATTATGTTATTCAACATCCTACACAATCATCTCTTCCATATATTTTTCAGAAATCCTAGTTTGAATTTGTCGAGCAAATGCATTTTAATATGTATTTCCTTTGTCTTGATGCTTGTTGCAGAAGTGGAAAGCTTAGACTGACGATGTTCATTTTTTATTAATGAATAATGAAAGTATTTAAGGTTGCACATTTCCCTCTGAGCATAGCTTTGGAAATATTTGACCAAGTTTGATTAAAAGAATTCTTATGATTTCTGTGGAGTAACTTAAGTTTTTCTTTCTCACTGATTTGAGTTACTTACAATGAACACTATATTTTCTTAATTAATTTTGTTCTTTAAACTTTCATTAATCCTTTTCAGTAATATGCCTTATTGGGATTGAGGCTAGAGGGACCCATGATCATTTTCATATTTTTATAATGTTTTAGTGGTTGATTTGTGGGTCTAAAAAGAAATTTCTAAAGCAACTGTACCATCAGTTGTTGTCAAAGGAAGCTCTGTGGGGTATATCTTCCTATGTCGATATCTGCATGCCATCAAGTACTTCAACTTATTTATGAGGAGACTTGCATTTAGAATGTTGTACTCTTTCCTAGTTCTTAGGAACATGTTTTTTAATCACTTACTAGTTAAAACGTTGAGTATTGCCATCAACTCAGCTGTATTTTCATAATATACCTTGTTGTATGTGTCTGTTAGGGGGGAAATCTCATGATAGAGACTTTTGCAGTTGTTAACAACTTTCACAAGTTGTTATTTTCCAATGGAAAACTACTCTATCCAGTGTAATCTGGAGGTTTAAAAGTGATGAATTCCAGCTTATTTCTAGCATTAGGGTTTATGACTTTTTATTAAAAATATTTTCATGGAGGTAGTGGCTTTTCAATCGTGCTTCAGATACCAAGTTGTTAACTTTCAAAAAAAAAAAAAAAAAACCTGTTCATAGAGTTTTTAAAGATGGCTCAGAAGTTAAGAGAATCCTCTGCTATTGCAGAGGAGGCTGGTTTAGTTCCCAGAATGCACATGATGACAAAACCAAGAAGTCCAGTTTCAGGAGATCTGATACAGTCCTCTGGCCTCCTTGACCAACATGTACATGATCCACATACATATGTGCAGGCAAGGACACTCATACACATAAAATAAAATACATAAATCTAAAATGAATTACAAAAAAGAGTAAATATGGTGCTTAAATTTTAAGTTGCTAACAAAACTTAAATACTTACAAAGATTTGTTTTTAATTTCCTCTTAAATGATCAAGAAGACCAAGGTTTTCATGTCTTGGCTTTCTGATAGTATGATATATAAGAGATTCTAATACCTCTTCTTGAATATCTAGGAATAGCTATGTTACTTGTACATATTTATTCTGTGGAAAACTTTGTAACTTTCTACAGACATTTCTCTATGGATTTTTGTTTCTTCATTTGTGATGTTTATTTAGGCTTTTTTTGTTTTTTCTCCATTACAAATTATTGGTCTTCTCTCCCTCCCTTCCTCCACCCAACCCTCCTTCTCTTCCTCCCCTTCCCCCTTACTTCCCTTTCCCACCTTTCTTTTCCCACAGGGTCTCACTCCATAGCCCAGTCTCGCATTGCACTCCCTAAACTCCTTATGCAGGATTCAAATTAGCAGTCTTGCTGCCTCATCTTCCCAAGTGCTGAGATTACAGACATAAGCCACAAAGCATGTGTTTTGTTTGATTGTTTTAAATAGGTTATCTTTTCCTATTAAGATGTATTTATTTTCATTTTAGGTGTATGAACATTTGGTCTGCATGCGTGCATACATTTATTATGTGAATGCCAGGTGCACATGGAGGCAAGAATATGTAAGATTCCCTGGCATTGCAGTTATAGGTGGTTGGGAACAGCCATGTGGGTGCTAGAAACTGAACCTGTTATTTACTGCTGCACCATCCCTTCAGGCCTAGGGTATCTCTTTTATCTGTATAGTCAATTGATCATCCACTTCATGTGAGTTTTTGTCTGCTATACATCACAGTTCACCCTACCATACATTTTTTCAGGGGTTGGAGTTCGGATCATCCTTCCCACAACTAAATTCATCTTTCTAGTCATTTCTATATGTTTCTATTCTTTTGAATATGTGGAGGGCTTTTTCATCTCATTCTCTGACTCAGTTTCCTGAAGCATCACTTCTGATGATCAGTTCTCTGATTTATTGTCTACCTTCTCAACTCCAACAATATTCACACTGAGCTCCATGAATATCTATACAGTTTTTTTCTTTTGTTTTGTTGTTATTGTTGTTTTTGTATGCTGCATGATATTTTAGCTGCATGCCCTGCTGGTTCCTACTAGAAGGCAGTAGAAGCCATGTCACTGTGACTAGTGAAAATGCTCCCATGTAATATCAAATATTACCAAATTGGGTATCTAAAACCAAGTTTAGGCCCATTTATTTAGGATTTCATCTTTTTTTATGTTGCAGAATAGATTGTGATAGCCCCCACAATCTTGGTGAGTTTTCACTATTGAGCTACATCCCAACCCTTGATTATTTAAGAGTTATATTGGACTTTACATTTCCTTATACCTGTCATCTAAGTCTTTGCTCTTTTTTCCCCCCTCTATATTGTAATTATGCTTATTTTATGCCTTTGTGTCCAGTCAAGGTGTTGGATTTTCTTGGGCATTTTTTTCTTTTCATTGTAAGTTCAGATGTTCAATAGGCAATCCTTAGCTCATGAGTAACATGTAAACAGGAATTACCAGACCATCAGGTACTTAGAGGAAGCATTCTTGCTTAGCAGTTAGTGAACAATACAGGATGTATTCAATAACGACCACTCAATTGCACATTATGTTGACAGCATATTCACCCATTGAGTCCCCCGTATCTCTCCTTATCCACCATCTCCTCATCTTGTGTTTCTCCCACTCCTTCTCTCATAGTAACAGGAAGCATTGTGAAGAGACTGCATAGATAATGGGTGAGAATAGTGAAATCTTGTTCATGGCTGACTGAGGAACTACACCATGAGTATAATTTCAGTGCTGAATATGGGCTTCAACTCAGATTCCATTGATTCCATTTTCTGGGTTCCTAAGCAGTCACCACCTTACTCTGCACAATGGTTTCTTCAGGTCCAGGAAATAGCGATGGTGTGTATATGGGAGGGCAGTATGATTACTTTCTTCTTAAAAGTCTTCTCTGGCCTCACTCGCTCAGGGCTAGACGGTGCATCGAGCCAAAAGCTTTGTTAACTTTGTTCTTTAATGGATTGTTTTAGTTTGGGCAGCAGCTTTTCAAAAAGCATGGTCTATTTTTTTAAGTCAAATTGGTTCCTTGTGTTTGGGTCTAAGGTTTTTCTCTTTTGGTCTGATTTATGCAAACTGGGCAAGCTCTCTACCAATGTATTATGTCCCTAAGCCTTTGCTACTTTCTTCTGAGATATGTTCTTACTGAGTTTCCCAGGCTAAATATGAACTTCCTGTACAGCTTGAGGTAGATTTATGTTTTTATTTCTCTTGCTTCTATCTCCTTATTAGCTAGGAATATACAAGAATCAACATGTCTAACAAACTGAGTTCTTTTCTTCCATAAGTTCTAAGGATTTTATATAACAGAATTTTATGGGAATGAGAATGAGATTGTATTAGTAATTGATAGCATGGGTGTTAAATTTTTAATTATGAGTCTAATACTCAATTTATTTGGAAATTAATCTTTTTGAACACCAATAAAATATTAGTGATCCATGAAGTAAATAAATATATTAAATTTATGTATTGAAATAATGAAAGTGTTTTTTATGAAATGAAAAGTTACATTTTAATTAAATATTAAGTGGTTTTCAAAAAGGAAGGCTAGAACAGCAGAGGCGTACCACACTTAAATCTGGTCTAAGATTAATGCCATACTTGTCTGTAGTGTAGCACTGATACCAAGCTAAGCTCTGGAGTTATAAATACACATGAGCTAACAAATGAAGATTTTTTCAACTTCTCATCATCTCCCTGAGTGACACTTTTATTTGAAAAATCTCTCTTTTTTATTATTTTTAACAAGATGCTCACCTTGTACAAATAATTCATCTCTGTAGTCTTGTAATAGACATATATTGCCAGAGAAGAGACTCTTTCACAGAACAGTCATAAGGAAACTTAAGCCATAAGGGGCTTCAGTGGAATGAAGCATCCATTGGATCCCATTCTGGGAAAGCCAGTCTCTCATTCCATGGCATGAGGGTAAAGCCAAAGCACATAGCTACTTTGGCTATATAATAGGACACTCATGTCAGAAAGTCAGTGAGGAACTCTTTTTCTCATGTTCATGAGCCATTTCCAGAATCAGACATGATGTTCCATGGTGTAATCCCATGACTCTAGAGACTCTGCCAAGGGGATTGTGATGATTTCCCTTCTAGTTTGGTTGCATAGTGAGTTCAAGATCAGCCTGGTCTACAGAAAAAGGCTCCATCTCAGCAAACTAATGCTGAACATATAATTCCCAGTCAGTCCATAGAATCTCCCATGTCCATTTAATCTCCTTCAGTAAAATCTGGCTTAGTTTGATATAGCAACATATCCAGGCCTACTTGTGTTTTATAAATGAGTCTGAATTAGCCTGAAGTAGTATTTTCTCAAGCAGTTACTGGGTTTCATGCTTGATTCTACCAGAAGACAGATGCCAGGTCTTTCCTTTCCTTCCCACAGGGAATAGCACTGTTCTACCAAACCCTCTTGCCTATGAGGTCAGAAAAAAATGACACACTCATTTCTTCTGACCTCATAGACAAGAGGTTTTGATCCAACAGTAAGGGACATCAGCTGCAAATGATGATGACAATGGGAAAAATGAATGAGTAATTATTCAAACTCTCGTTACATTCCATACCCAATTTCATAACATCCCCTAGATCCAGGCATAGCCTGTCAGATTTCTAATCCTTCCAGGAAAACAACTTCCTACTGGATAGAGCTTCAAATGCCACCTCTAGATTACTTTTGAAATTTAGCAATGGTTTGACATACAACAGTGAAGTGCTAAGATATAAGGAAATCTGAGGGGTGCTGTAGCCATCACATATAATATAAAATACCTATGGACCCTGCAGCTGTTTTAGAAGGAAATCACCCCCACCTTTGCATTTAATACTACCTAAGCTTTATACACTTCATTCTCATTTTTTTGCAGTAACTGTGTTCTCTAGATTCCCCACCAACATTGACAGACTGCAAAGCAATGATCCACAGGGTGATCAATGTGTTCTATGCATTAAAATATTTTGTCCTAATTGGAAATAATTCTGGTAGATTTTATTTCAATGGCAAATGGGGTAAGGAGCCTTGGCTACATTAATAGAAGTTATTCTACAAACAAGAATCAGAATTGGATTTGAGTCCCCTCACTAGCCTTAAAGTATACTGGAGACCACTACCCTGCCCTCACCTCCTGCACGGTCTAGCCATCTTTGTTTGAGGGCTGATACAGGGCAGCAGTGATGCATCCTGTTTGATCTCAGCTAGGATCACAATGGGTGGAGATGAACTGAAGTTTTCTCGGCTCTGTGCACATCTGAATGACTGAAATCCTTGAATATTGATTTTGAAGTCACCAGTAAATCTTAGCAAGAAGAGAAATTGCAAATACAGAATTCCCAAATCATAAGAATCCCCTGTAATTGTGTTTTGTTCTTTTCTAGGTAAAACGCATTTTAGTACACCCTTTTTCAACATGACTCCTGGCAACTTTGTCTATGAAAGTAGGACCTGCCTTCCAACTTCTTCTGCTCGTGAACGATTGCTTATATTTATTTTTATGTCTGTGTTGGATATATGATTATAGGTACTCATGAAAACACATACAAACACAGCACACCTATGCTCACATGTAAACACACACACACACACACACACAGCTAGACTGTACTCACTTCATACCATGCGATTTAAAGCATAAACTTAGCACTTGCTGATTTATTGTTCCAGTAAACGAAGTAGCAAGTATATGGGAGAGCCAATATTTTCTCCAAGAAAATCTACAGAACTGAGGCATCATAGTATCATTCAAGAGATAAGGGTAGTGAAAATGGGGAGCTGAGTTTCTTTTGAAGTGAAGGACATGATCTAGAATAAGATTCTATTGATTGTTACACTACTGCATAAGCATGTTAAAACTCATTTAATTCTACACTTTAAATTGTTGCTTTTGTGCTGTGTAAATTCTACCTCTACATATGAGTTAATAGAAACAGGGCACCACACTTGCTCCATCAGCCCAGGCAGGCAGAACAAAGGGAGCGCATGTCTTCCTGGTCAGGAATTTACACTCACTGAGGTTGCCACGTTCTGGTGTCATTTTATTATTCACCTGTCACAAGAAAGCTGCAAAACTCTGTGCTCGCATGAGTTAGAAATGTCTATTAACTTGTCAGCAAATGAAAAGGGTGAGGAGTCTTCATCTTTACAGATGAATTGGAACAGGTGCGGCATGTCTCCAAGATCGGTAATTAAAACGACTGAGGACTGGAGCTTATTTTACATGGGGAAAAAAAGTTTTCTATGTGCTTGAAAACTATATGGAAATAAAGCTTTAAAATCTGATGCTACCATCAAGCCTCACTTCTACTTTATAGCACTTTGTGAATGAAACCCTCACTAGGGCATTCCTCTTAAGCACTAATAGACTGGTGTAGTTCATGTTTCATGTGCTCATGTAGCAAATACAAGCTGCAGGTTTTTGTCAAGAGAAGCTGAGTTTTTCTGGGCATATTTGTATACTTTTCATTTATACAATTTGTATTTGACTCCATATAGTGACATATATAATATGTATATATATACATATCTGTATATGTCACTATATATGTGATATTTATACACACACACACACACACACACACACATATATATTTTGTAGTTGTTAGGCCTTCTAAATTCTGCATATGTCTTTATATATAGCTCAGGGAAACTGGAATTTAGTATACTGAAAGGAAAAAGAATAACTATTTTAGCCTATGCAATCCTGAAAAGAGTGTGAATCTGTATACAGGAGGCCCTGTGTTTGCAGAACTTACAGAATTTTAAACAAGTCACTAGGCCAAACTTTCTCAAAGATATTCAGTCTCTTAAGGAGTGGTTCAAATGCCATTTCTTTCATAAAATGACTTGTCTCTAGCTGGAATCAATACTCTCCTCTTATGTCCTCAATAAAAGAGTGTACCTTCAGCATATTACAAGGCAAATGGAGGATGTAGACAGAAACATGGAGCTAAGAGAGTGCGACATTTTGATATAAGTTGAATCTTGAACTCAAGCTCAGGGTATCTGGGATAAAGTACCAATCTATACTTGCTTTTTGACCTTGGGAAATTGTTTTCTTCCTTCCTTCCTTCCTTCCTTCCTTCCTTCCTTCCTTCCTTCCTTCCTTCCCTCCCTCCCTCCCTCCCTCCCTCCTCTCCCCCCCCTCTTTTTTCAGGACAGGTGTAACAACCCTGGCTGTGCTGAAACTCGCTCTGTAGAACAAGCTGTCTCAAACTCACAGAGATCTACCTGCCTTTGCCTCTACTTTCTGGATGCTTTATATTTTTTGTTTGCAAAATTAGCATGGTGGTGGTTCTCACCTCACTTGGTTGTGTGGTGAAGGTTATGTGGAAGAAGGAAAGGAAAACACTATGAATAATGCCTGATAGAAATGACTATTGTTAATAGTGTTTATCTAGTAGAGGATGTAGTCATTAAGGAATTCAAAACAGGAACATTCTGTTGAATCTTAATTCTACTATTAACTAGCCCTGTGAATATAGGGAAATCAAGCTGCTATTTGAGCATTAATTCCTTCACATGCCTCAAACTGGCTCAAATTCGACAGGATCAAATGCATTTGGGTGTGTGAACAGGTTTTAATACTTAATAAGGCCCTGTTTAAATGCTACATGTTATTTCTCAGAAGCTGAATGTTAAAATGACATTATATAATTTGTAGTCAGTTAGACCTGAATTTAAATTATGGCACCATCATTCAGCAACTTTGAGTCCTCAGTAAATTAGCACTCTTTAATCAGTTACTTCCTTTTAATACTGTAGTAAGGTCATTATGAACATTAAATAAAATAATATTTTAAGTGCCAGATCCAGGACTGGATAAGCAGAAGGTATTGAATTGTACATTTTCATTCTTTACCGATTTTTTTACTGCTGTTTTTACAGAGGTCTGTCTATGATGTCCTAGTCTCAAAACCTACCAAGTGGGACCTTTTCTTGACACACTGCACAGATGCTCCATGGAAGAAATCCACATAGTCTAAAGCAACATCAGGCCTAGTCTTGGGGTCCAAAATAAGCATGTGAAGGCTTCACCTTACCTTCCTGGCTTCAGTCACGTGCAAATGCATCCTTTTAAAGGTTTCATTTGTCACAGACAAGTTTCTGTATGAGAAGAAAATGAATCTACAAATACGAAAGCAGTGGAAAATCCAATTCTCTAATATGCAGGCATTTTCTTGTTCAATGGCTGTTCCTATGTGGGTTGAGAGATTGCACTGGAAAAAGGGCTTGCTATATCAATGCTTATTGTTAATCTGGCCATGAGGCAATCACACATGGGTTCATAGCAGAGTCTCCTAGCAGATGTGTAGTCTGACACATCCAGGAAGCCACCTCATAGATGAGGCAGTTATCCTTCCTCTAGCTGTTTGCTCCAGCAGAGTCACCAGTTGGCCACTGTTAGTGAGACACAAGCTAAGAGTTATCAAGCATAGGTCCTCCTTCTTGTTCCTCGGACCAGGGTTGAGAAAGCAAATGAAAGATTTAAGGCTAGACTTTGACCTAAATGCTTCTTCTTACCTGGCTAGTTGTGGTGCTCACCTGTGTTTCACGGGCTTGGGAAACGACAAAGTGTGGAAAGAAAACACATGGTTCCTGGAACTAAGTTTTGGATGCATGGATAGGGGGAAAGGTGGAAATCGAATGTGAGTCCGAAAGAAAAATCAGCTTTCCTACTAAATCATCGTAACAACAGGCAGCAGCTCAGTAGTCTTGAGTGACATGTGATGGTAGAAAATTCCTGGACCCAACACATACAGAGTAACCACTATAATGGGTTCTGGAAAACCAAAGATCACTTTTGCCTGTCTTCTTGACATTTGTCCCCAGGTTACTATTTGAAAACCTTTTCCCAGGACAGATCTGCCAATCACTCCCAGCCCTGCTTCCCAACATTTGGATAAATTGGAAAACAAACAGACAAATCATTAAACGGAGCCGAAAATACTTAATGACGGCAGCTTTTTGTGCCAATACCTTGATGATAGTCAATTTTACTGCTGGCAACATATTAGAGACAAAAAAATAAAAATAAGTAAAAGAAAAGGAAAAGCACACAAAAACTACAACACTTAGTAATAAGCTAGAGTTATACAATTGATTCAGATTCAACTTGCAAACCCACTTCTCTCTGGGGGAAGAGGCCTGGGCTATTTTTGAAATGTTGCTTTGTGTGTGCCCACAGGAAGTGGTATTATAAATATTCCCCGATGTACCATTCTGGAGTACTTGGCAAGACCCAGGAAGGATCAAGCATTAAACATTCATTTCCCTACCTTCTGGCTCCTTCCCACTCTATGCCATCGCCTTTTACATTTAATGCAGAAAGCGGAGTCTGAGTTACCCTGTGCAAAGAAGAGAGTTTCTGCAGCTTGTTGCTTATGCATCAGGGAGGCAAGCTGACTTCAGGTGCTTGGGGAAGCCATCTGCAGCTCTTGAGGCGATGAAACTGGGCTGAGCAGGCAATGCTTTCTGGCTGCTCTCTTTCCAGCTGGAAAGACCACTGAAGAAGCCACTCGCAAAGCACTTTCTGCAAAATTGCCTCCATCCAACCCATCTGGCGTTTGCTAGTGATGGAGAGCTGCCTGAATTGTCCCACAAACTGAGGAAAGGGCTGCCAGGGTTCCCTCCAGAGTAGCATGCAAATGGGGAAGAAAAATGGGATGCGTTTTTCCAGGTGAATCACTAAATGTTAGTCTCATAGCTGTCACATGCAAGTAACCCCATCCTGGGGCAAGGTAGGGTTTGGGTGGAGGTCTGAGCACACTGGGTGGCTGACCGAGATTGTAGAGGTTTTGTACTCTGTGTACCCAGAAGAAAAGAAATCCACTGTAACATATAGTACAGCGTTTGAAGCATGGAAGTCACGGATGAAACTTTACTAAACAAAATCATCAAAAAGCATAGGCAACTTTTAGCTAAAAACCTCAATAGAGTAGGGCCAAGATAAAATACAAATCTCAAAGGTATACTGAAAAGAAAGCATGAAAATGCCCTGGAGAATGTGCAAGAGAGAAGCCAAGGAACTCAGGAGAAAGGGGAGTGAGCATGGGAGGCAAGCCACTCATCCTGTGTGGCATGTTCTCTGGGGATGAGACCCTTGTCTCCCAGCCCACTGTTTACCAAGGCACAGGGGAGAACAAAGGCATAAGGTGTGCTTTGTATGGGTTTTTTTATCATCATTTTGTGTGTGTTCTGATTGAACCAAAGCCTCCGTGTGGCACACTGACAAAGCCCTCTACCCTGCTTTTATCTGCCCTGCTCTCTAGATTGACCATTATTGCACAGGCTCATGTGCTGGGCCCCTTTTCATCTTTTCTCAGCAATGATTATCTTCAGACCTGCTATGTGAAAAACTATGACATAACACACGACACCTAAGCCCTTTCAAATGGAGCTCCTTGAAAAAAAAATCCATTTTAATACTAGTCAGAGTCCTTCTGGATTCATGCTTGTCGTGAGAAAAGACAAGATGGGCCAGAACACATCACAGCGACGCTTACCTCCGAGACCATGAGGAAAGATGTAGGAAGAATTCTGTGAATTGAATATGAAATTAATTACCATATAGCCTGGTGTAGGCACTTTGAAAGAAAAATAATCTGTTTCCTTTTCATAAATTATTTATGTAAAATGTACTTCTAATAATGAATTACTTCAGATATACTACAAAAGACCCTTATTCAGAAGTAAGCAGAGATACAATAACAGAGATGCTTATAAATAGACCAGAACTTTGTCATTATAGTAACAAATCATTGCATTTAGCTTCCTGATAGCCGGTGAAAGAATGTTATGGGGGGCTTGATTATTAATACTTAAAGAAAAGCATGATGGTTAATTTAAAAGGACAATTTATTTTTGGCGTTCTCAGATATAATTAAGTATATTTAAGTAACTTTATTTAGCTATAGAAACACGGGAAGTGAACAGAGTCATGGGGATTATTTGTGGGGGTGCCTCTGAGAACCATCCCTTCTCTTTATATGTGTGCCTCCTAGCTCTGAGAAGAAATACAAACTCTCTTTAAGCACAGTGACCTCCAGCTGAGCCCCATTACATCTCAGAACTAAAATGGACCATGCTCAAACTGTGCCTGCCTGTCTGCCTCCCACAAAACTGTGACTGAAGCATCACGGTGAGGGACCAATGCTCAGGAAATGCACCCGAAATGAACCTCCAAACTCGGCTGTTTCTTGCTAGCTGTGTCTCTGCTCCCGCAACAGGCCTGAGTGAAGAGAGACCTCAAACACTGCAGAGAGTACTCCTCTACCGTCAAAGTAGCCATTGGACCTCAAGGACATATCTGACATAGGCTTTCTCTGGGTACTTTCAAATGTAACCCCGAGTCTGTATTTCCTCACACTCACTATGATGCATGTTCTTCTTCTCACGTTCACCTAATAGCCAAATCAGTTTAAACTACATTATTTTTCTGAGCTATACATTTCAACTTTGGCTCAAGATGTTCTTGTCCTGAAGATTTAGAGGTGGTGGGGAGCTCTTCTCAAATATACTCTCCTCTGCTAACATACGTCCTCTTCCTTATAGTGACTTAATAAGGGGATTTAGTAATATCCCAGTGTTACTAGAAGGCTTCCAATGAAGCTCTGAAAATCTACGCCTGGTGTGTAGACTCCATGAGCAAAGATGCTGACAACAGGCATTAAAGACAAAATTTGATAACAACCATCATTTACTGATGTCTATTAATTACTTGCTTAATTAATTTGTCCATGATGATTTGGGTCAGTGCCTTTTCTCCTCCCATCTTTGGGATTAATACTTTCTTAACGGTAAGCCATGATTGGCACTGGGACTCTTAGCAGTTTCATCCTTGCTAGAGGCCAAAGATACCATCTGATAGACACTATCATTTACTGATGTTTATCAACGAACTAATAATGCGTACGTTCTGAAACAATCCTATGAAGCCTAGTAACAGTATCACCCCTTGTTTTGCCTATGATTAAAAATCCTAAGAGGATAAAAAGCAATTTCTACATGTATTTTGTACCATACTAAAGAGAAACATTGGACAAAGACTATTTCAACATCTTCCAGAACCATGGTGCTGCCTGAACTTGGGATTTGAGTCAATTAGGTCTTCCTAGAACCTGCACTACCCAAAATATACCTATTGAGAGCTACAATCCATACTGTCCTTCCTAGAACTTCATATCAGGTAAAGCTTATTTGCAAAAGCCCTTTAAATAAATGTCAAAGGTACTGCCCAATCTAAGACAAAGATTCAAAACCATTCAATGAAAACAGGATCCTATACTCATGGGATTCACTTACTAATCTGGCCCTGTGCAGAGGGACTATAGTTGTAGAAGGGACTATAGCTACAGAGTAGAGCTGTGGAAGGGTTTTTGTTTTTATTTTAAGAATGGAGCCACAATGCCTATGTGTTAATCCTGTTCTGTTACTAAATAAAAAACTGTACGAACTTGTCCAAGCAACTCAATATTTATGTGCTTCATTTTCCTTCTCTTTGAAAAGATGTTACCAGCTATGCGCATCTTAGGAATCATGTTGAGGACTGAACATATTCTGGTAAGTAAACTGTTTAGAAAGTAGTCAACATGTCCAATTAGCATTTAACACTGTAGTCATCATTCTTTTTTACTCTAAGGGAAACCATGTATTCTTTCTGTCACAAATTTATCATGTGAGCACAGGTCAAAGGGAAGATCAGGGAGTCTAGTAACATGTAAGGTGGTATCAAAGATGGCCTCCTTCACCAGGGACTAGCTCCTCATGAAGTTACAAAGAAAAATGTTTCCATTGAGGTTCTGCAAATATTGCTGGGCCTTCTGGGTCCTCAACCCGGGGATCTGCGTGAGGGAAATCTCTCTGTCTTAGTCTCTCTGTTTCACTCTCTCAGACAAACACAGAGAATTTCTTAAGATTTTTTTTTCTTTTGTATCAGAGTCTCTTTGTATTATGTCTCCCAGTTTCAAATGTAAAAGGCTACCTAGGCTGGGAATTTCTCCATAATGTTGATTTATGAGACTTGTGCCAAAGAAAACAGTCTTACCAATGCACATTATCTATTTGGCAAAGCAACAGTAAGTTATAAAAAAAATAAGATAGGCTGGTGACAATTGTATAAAGGCATTTTTCACGTGGCAAGTACAAGGCAAAAAGGAAATCTGCTTCCAGTTCAATGGCAAACGCTCTTGCTATTTTAAGAAAAGCATAACTGCCACCCTCACTTTAGTTCACATTCCACCTTCTAGAGACAGCGGCATCTCAAACAGTGGCCATGGCCGAGCTAGTCCTGGTCTTCATCCCTGAATTCTATGTTAAGTTTGCATGGTTGGTTGTTTTTGTTTTTTTGTTTTTTTTCCTAATAACCATGTATGGGTCCACCACCCAAGAGCTTCTCTAATCTTCATTAAAGCTCTGTACATTTTATAGCTACGCCCATCTTCGTTCCCTATTTGGGGAATTGATATGATCTCCAGGTTCCTTCCTTCATCCTAGAAGAATGTATTCTGCATATTTCAATATGCACTATCTGAAAACCAGATTTAGTGAGCTAAACTACACTTGTTGGAGTTTGGGGGACTAACATCTTCTTACTTGGCCTCAGTTATCATTAGACTGGTTTTATATCAAAGCTCTTTATTCCTTCTTTCAAACAGCACCCACCATGGTAGTTTTCCTCTGGTGAACCTCAGCATGGTACTCCACAGACAGGAGTCCAGCTATGTCACTACAATTTCTCCAGATGATGTCCAAACAGTGTGTCCGAATGGCTGTACATCAAATTGATCACACTGTCCATGAATTAGAATACGCTCTCTGTGACTACAGAGCCTCAGATGCTATTTCACTTAGTTTGGTTTTTGCATTCTTCCCTCCTGTGTTTGTTGGGAGACCCTTGGTCATTAACCCAGCTTCAACATTGTACATTTTTAAGAAAGGTTTGCTTTCTTCTTTCTTTCTACATGATTTCAGTGTGTCAGCTGGGACTCTGTTCCTTCTCATTCCTGCTCCTGAAACCATGTTAATGAACCAAACTCTATCTCAACTCTTGCTAGTCATATGACAGAAAGGAAATAATTGGAGTAGACTGTATAATGATAAATATCACCCTATCTACATTCTTTTAACCAAACCAAGATTCTTAGGACATGTAATCCTCATCTAATGAGAGGTAATATCAGGAAGGAAGATAAAATAGGCACCTTGATATAGAACTGAATCTTACACACAATGATCTCTCATACTAAATTCAAAAGGTTATTGAGATCATAGCAATATCCTTAAAATAGTCAATGGAAGAAGATATGAGGAATTTATCCAAGAAAAGTATTATACAAGGATTGAAACAATGGTTATTTCAAAACAGGAGAAACATATTAAAATCTGGTCATCTGTCTACAAGTCAAGACTTTTAACCAAGGAAGTATAAGGTAATGACTGGCTCAAACTATTTCCTCCTGAGGAATCTCTTCATAGAGGACAACAGGCATGAGTACAATCAGAAAAGCTGAGAGCACTGCTTAAAATCAACTCTGCCCTAGCTCTGATATCAAAAGAGTAGTCTCAGGTATCCCTTGTCAAGGAGTCTGCTCTCTGTGAGAATGAGAGAGATGACTGTGGGAGGGAATGACTGGGGACATGATTTGTAGTACATAGAATTCCAGACTTTTTTTTTTTTTTATAAAATGTGAAATAATCTTTTGGGTAAAGGCAGAAACAGCAATGGAAAGTGGGTGATCATGAATTAGAATGAACATTTAGAACAGCAGAGAACACTTAGAAATGGAAAAGTAAAGCACATCAGAGTTCAGTTGAGGGAGGGAAGGGCTGCCAGGCAAGGTTAGTGGAGTGTATGGAACGAAGAAAGGACAGGAGAATGCTGGGAAAGCCAGTTCAGGGGGATATCATCTCACAGGCAAATCTTAGCAAGTCTGAAACAGGGCTTACATGAGGTGGTGAGATTAACAACGTCAGTTTTTCAACTCAACACGTGTTTTCACATCACTTTACGGCAAGCTCTATGCCAGGTTCTGGATGTGGAAAGTGGAAAATTACAGAGACCTTGACCTGCAGCAGTACAAAAAGTGGATAAATGTGTCTAGGAGCCACAGATCTGTGAAATAGAAGAGTGCATTCAAGAAACTCAGCACAAGACACTCTGTTTGGCGGGAGCACATGCAGTTAAGTGGAGTTGGTTGAAAGCATTGGGAAGATGATGCTTGTGTCGAGCTGGTCAGCTGGCAGTTAAACCAATACATAAATATTTCTCTTCCCAGATGCAGTAGCACATGCCTGTCATTCCCAAACTCAGGAGGCTAAGACAGGAGGATGTCGAATTTAAGGTCAGCCTTTATAGGTTAGTAAATGTGAAGCCAAACTAGGCTACATGAGACCCTCTCTCTAAACAATGAAGGAGATGTGAGTTCTCCTGGTCTCTTGGTCTTTTTTTTTTTTTTTCTAAGAATAATGGTACACATCATAGAAATTGAAGACTCATTAACACTTGACAATATAAGAGGTATAGGTAGTTAATAGTATAGGTAAGGTAGTTAATAGTAGAGAGGTGAAGATCTGGTAGCGCGTTTTAATTGACTTTTAGATCAGAGATAAAAAAAAAACACTAAAATTTTGTGTCTTGCATAAGGAAGAGAGTCAATGGCTATTTAGGTGACATTCCCCCCCCCCATTTCCCCACATTTAGCATCCCTTTCTGATCCTGAAAGGATTATGACAGGAAACCCCTTTCTCCGTGTGGAAATCTTTTTCAGTGACAGGCCTACTTAAAGGTTTGGGAGGATGTTCTCCCCGAATACGCTGACAGTTCGCAGATGAATAGCAAATGGCATTTCAACGTCCTGAAACACCACCACTGGTGAGTGAGGGATTTGGCTGTACGAGGGACTCATTACAACGACGAGATGCAATGAACATTTACACATTGGAAGATGAGAGACACAACTGAGGGTAAGTGAGCACGGATTACAGAGAGGAGAGATAAGTAAATGTTAAGAATGGGAAAGGCCGAAAACGGAGGGTTACAGATAGAAGGGGGGTACAGCAGAATCAAACTGGCAGAAGAAAGCTTAAACAACTGGCAGGTGGTAGGGGACGGAGGTGAAGGAGAATATATTTTTCACCCATAAAGTTCAGTAGTGCTTTTAGAATTGCAAATACGCATTTAAATTTAATAATACAATTATGGTATATTAAATGTCAAATGACTGTTACAGAAAAGCACTTAAAATTAAATACATATGCATGAGATAAATCTTGTCTGGTTGTCAAGGTCTGAATTCAAAGCTACATAAGCCATGCTTTTTTCATTGAATTTTCTTATATCTTAAAGTTGTAAAGATCTATGAATTTCACTGGGTTTTAGCAAAGAAGTGTAAAGAAATATTAGTTAGAACTCAGGGTGGGAAGAAGGTAGGGCTTCCAAAAGGAGAACAGTGATACCCAAAGGCTCTTCAGCTACAAAGGAAGACTGAAGTCAATGGTTCTTTCATACTGCTGTCACTATGTCATGACCATCACTATTGGTGAAAATGATTGCTAGCCTATAGCTGTACTTATGAGTGTGGCCATGCATTTGCGAGTCCTTCTTTCTTCCTAGCCTTCTGAATTACCCCCTCCCTATCGCTCTATGCTTCACTGAAAACTTTTCATGGTCTTGAATCTGTGCTTTAATTTTCTTAGCAATATATATGTCTTCAGGCTTAGTTACAAAGATATGCAACATACTAATACACAGCAATGGGGAAAGTTCTTGTGACCTCCACTCTCTTCCTCCCAGGTCTGCTTTCAAAAGTGACTCTATGTTAGGATAAAGTTTTCCATCAAGAAAACATCTTCAAAGAACTTACAGACTGCTTCTAGTTGTTTTGATGAGAATCAAGCAGTGGGGGCCAACACAACAATTATGAGTCACCCAGGCTTCCCAATTCAGCAGCAAACTCTGAGAGAAGTCACACAGTCTTTTCATGCTTTGAGACAAATATCCTGAAAGTCGCTGCCCTTTAAATGTTGAGGTCAAACGTGAAGTGAAACATGGTAGGCTGAACAAATACATTTACCTTACCTTCGTCCTGAAATGCCAACAGAGTGGCAGTAAATCAATATTTTTTTTAAAAAAAGTATAAACCCACAAAGACTGGCACAACAGCAGCAGCAGGACCATTTTCTAAACAGCCAAGCAGAGTACCAGGGATACGTGACTCACAGACGGGTGATAGCTTGACTCTGAGACAGTAGTAAGGGTACCCAGAAGCCAGCAGCTTGTACCAGAGAACCTCAGGTAAGCAAACAGTATAGAGACAAAAGAGTTATATTATAGGAACTAGGATGCTTTTGTGTTTCTAAAGACCAATAGCAAAACAAGTTATAAAAAAAGTGATAGAGGATGGAGGGCTTATTGTTGTCATACCAGAGTAAATTAAATTATTGCTATAAAAAGTAAATGCTCCCCAAAGTTCAGCTTTCCATATCATCCTGGTATAATATCCACCAGGGATCGATTACCACATTTATATAATAAGGCTCAACCAATATATTAGGAATTTATGCATAATATGAGTAGACAAACCCCATGGAGTATTTAAAATACACTTCTCTGGACATCTACTGATTGGCCCTCCCAAGTCTTTTTTTTTTCCTCTGGACATCTACATGATAAAATTCTAAATAGTTTGAATGACTTCAGAATGCGATCAACACAATTAAAACATTCTTACATGCAGTTCTGAATAAACATGTTTAACTAAAACAGTGGCTTTGTACTTCAACAAGGCAATAGAAAGAAAAAATAAACTTTACACTCTTTGGAGATATTGAGTTAGTATATAAAGAGAATTTAAAATAAAAATATATGCATGAAGAAGATGCAACCAAAGAGCTACACCACTTGAGAAGGGAAGAGTAGGGTCACTAAATTCAGGAGGGAAATGAGTAGGAATGAAGGAAAGATGGGAAGGGGGCAGTGCCTGTACATGAACTAGGAAATCAACAAAAAGACTGAGGCCTGAAAGATCCATCAATTCATTCTGGATGACTCAAGTTTAAAACAACCTGAAGCCTTGCAAGAACCTTGTAATGATGACTCCTACCCTCTACTTGACTTCACTTCCATCCTCAAAGGAACAGCAGTCTAGAGTTCAATTCTAGCATTTAGAATTTCTTTTATAAGTAGAGTTTTTTTTAATACAAAAAGGAGTTTGAGAAGAAAGTGGAGGAAATCTATTACAACTTATTATTGTAATGATCCTCTACTTTGGTGTACAAAGAACCATACAGACTTCTTGGCGTGAAGATCACAGAACTCTAGGGCACTGTCCAGCAGGTGCCTCATGCTCAGCATGTCCCACTTTGAGCACAATATTTTACTTTTCCACTCAGGTAAACACTATCCTGCATTTCTTTGGTGCATCAAGTTAAGCTAGTTGTGCAAAAGAGAAACCTGAAACCCACCATTCAGTCTACATTGCTCATCAGAACAGAAACCTTTATTTAATCAAGCTGTAAAAAAATGCGTAAATCTGAGCCCATTCTTTTCATCTTTAATCCCTTTTAATCAAAACTCTTAGCAGTTCTGAGAGTCATGAAAACTATTTGCCCAGTCAACTTCTTTGTCAAATTCTTCCTTCAAGTTGTTGATAAAAGAGATCTTTCTATAAGCCATCAAGCATAAAGCTCAATATCAATAGCATCAACCCAACGTTAATTACTTATGCACAAAACTCTCTAATAAAACGTACCTGTATGATAAGCCCTAATTGTTGGGATTCTGGCCTTTGGAAATTCTATGAAAATAATGGGTTTATGGAATAGTGTATTAAAAGCTTCAACTAGAAAAGTGGCAAAGATCTTTGGTATCATATCAAATCATGATCTGTCACAATAAAATATGCACTTTGTAATATTTAGAGAAGAGTTTGTCAATGGATGATGTTAAGAATTACACAAATAGATTCAATTGAAATTCCCTGTAGCTCTGTGGCAAAGATGAACTATATCCACACCAATCCACTGCCACTTCCTGGGACCAAAACTAAGCATGTCTTAGCTCTGTTGCACTTAGGTGAAGAAAATGTGATTATGTTCTGGAAAATGGGAAGTGGGGCATGGTGGTGTGGGACTGAGAGTATGAATTTAGGAACTCTTCTTAAAAAAATAGAGAAAGGTTTGTATCATGTCTATATTAATTTCCTTGCATTGTTCATCAGAAATAAGCTGAGGATTAGTGAGATGGCTCAGCTTGCTAAAGGCACATGCCACCAAGTCTGATAGCCTGAATTTAATCTTAAAACCCATCCAGTAGAAGGATAGAATCAACTTCTGTAATTTATCCCTTGTTACACAGACTAAATATTTATGTATTTTTTAAAACATCAAGTTATGCTTTTTATTCACCTAGTTCCTAAAATATTTTTCAAGTCCCCTCATATCTCCATTCTTTCATCATAAATGATTAATTGAAGGCTAAGAGGCCAGACTCAGAAAATGAAATAAACTTAGATTGCCATTTCTAACAATAAAGATGATTTCTACAGCATGTGTCCATTAGGAGACATCTCATGAATGAAGACTAGAGTAGCCAGCACTATGAAATCTGATGAATGGCCAGCAAGATTCTTCACACTTACCCTGTAACCTTAATGCTATTTTCCAGTCTTATTCCCATCATATAGACAAGCCAGGCATTTTCACACTTATTGGTTCAATAATGCTTTAATTTTCACTGGCACCTGGAAAATATTTAGCCAATTATACATGGAGTATTACCTTTCCTAAATCCCCTCATTATTTCCTTCTGGATATAGCATTCCAAATCAACATGCAATGCTACTAAACCCCTATTTTAATAGTGTGACTCAAAAAGAAAACTAAGTTTCCTAGATACTAAACTATAAATCTATGCTAATCAAAGTATAGTTTAAAAGATGCCAAATTTGAAATTAAAAAGGTGCATAATATCCTAGTGTATATCCACGTTTAACATATATCATTAATAAAAGCATCTAAAATCAGCAAATAAAAATTCACTTTAGACAATATGTTGAGATAATTAGTCACTTTGAATATGATAAAAATAATAATCATTTTGAAATTAAACTTATGGATTCACTTAAAGATTTAAGCACACAGTGATGGGGGTAAATAGACCTGCTTCATGTTTTAATTTTTGGTATAAAAAGAGCTTCCAAATCATAATCACAAAAAATGGAGAAATAATAATTCATGAAGATCCCTCAGACTTCAACTTCACTAGAGGAAAATAAGTATCTAGTAGCAACTGAGGTATGAAATAGAAGGAACAATTCCTATTTTAGGAATATGGTAAACAATTTCTTGTTCATTCGGAACTTAAGTTTCCTGAAGGCTTGAAATGTTTTCCACCTTTAAGTCAGGAATCTCGTATACTAGATAAATCTCCATTAGGTAAAAGACTGTCCGGTTGCTGAAATGATTAATCAATAAATCAACATTTAAACAAATGCATTATCAGTCTGCTGTCATCTATTTTTCATTATTAGGGTAACACAGCTGAAAATCATACTGCTATACCACACCAACTTAACAATTGTGGATAATGTTTCCAATATTTATTTAAGGTTAAAACACTCCTACTTTTAGGCTCAAATATTTCAATTATGGTATATAGTATAGAGAATAAAATGCTGACATTCAACAGAAATGTATTTGCTATACTAGTTCAGATAAACATATAGAGCGTCTTTTAATAATACCAGTATATATTAAGCAATATTCAAGTGGAGATGAGCTCCAGGTTGCGAGAAATATCTTGAAATAATCTGAAGACAGTTTGGGGCTCAATATGGTGTCAAGATGATGCTCTCTACTAGGAGAAAGAGTAACTCGCAAAGTTTTGAGTGATGGTACACAGAAAGAAAACTGCATTGAAAACTCAAGAGACTTGGAATGCAAGCTTTGATTCCACCAAACAATGTTTATAGAAATATGCTGCTTCCAGGAGGTGAGGGAGAGAGGATTAACAGTTTTAAAAGAAATATCGCAGCTATGTTATCCACATTTTATTTTACTTAGAATAAGTAAAAGGGTGGCGAGGAGGGGATAGGGGTGTTCTTCCAAAGAAGGGGCCTGCTTCATACACTTGCTCTTCAGGATGTTTTTGGATTCCTAACTTCTTTGACAATGGGAGGTGACCTTTATAAGACAGTAATCCCTGAAGGCAAGGAATGAATCTCCCTCTGCCCTCTTCAAGGCCAATGAAGCAAATTAACAATAAATAATTTAGGGAGAATAATTCCACACAAACATAAATGAGTCAGATAGAAATCAAGACCCTTCAAACTCCAGTTGAACCAAATAGGGCACAAACTTTGATCAAAGGGACAATGAGATCCTCACTAGTTGGCAAAAACAAAGAAAACACTCTCAAGTGAAGCTGGCCATTGAACAAGTCATTTGGAATATATTATATGCAAGCAATGTCTGGCATAGCTTAAAGAAATATAGGACATTGTAGGAGTCTGGGTAGTTTGACTGATCAAGATTAAAGAAATCACCTAAGGAGGAAGAAGGGGTTCAGAACTGAAGTTAATAACCCTCAGGCTAAGTATTACTTTGTTTTATAAATACAATTTTCTTGAAATAAAATTACATTTATTTATTAATGCATGGCCAGTGGCTTTTTGTGTGTGTATGTATGTATGCTACAGTGGCACATTCAGTAATGAGGATAAAGGTCATACAGCCAAGAAGAATTAAATATCTGCTCTCTGGCTCTTTATGGAACAAATTTCCTAACCTTTGAATTCATATTAGAGCTAATATATGAGTACTGAAAAGTAAGTATTAATAATGTTGTGAAGAACCTACAGGCTAAGGATGGATTTCCCACACCCACACCTGTCTTTTTCATTGTTTTCTTACTGTCCTTCAGTTCCGTTTCTATTTCCCCTCCATTTTTGATGTGGTATTTGTTATTTTGGTAGCTTGTGTTAATCCTTCTCTTTATCTTTTAAAAAAGCGGCTATCTGTATTTTCTCTGGGGTCACCACAAAAATTCCACAGAGAATTTTATAGACAAGATGGTCTATTTGAAGATAATAAAACTTGCATTCAAACACATATAAAGTTGATATACTATAGTTTCTACACTCACATATTACAAATGCCAACACATTTATTAATAAGTTTTTATTGCTACAGTTATTTTTATACTTCTGTATTTTGACTTTGTACTACAGTTAAATATGATCCATATCCCATTGTTACACTGTTATAAAATTATGAGCTTGATGTCCTCCTTTTTACAGTGATTTTATTAACTAACAGCACAAAAAATTATATCTATTGCCGATTGAAGAATTCCCCCTTTAGCATATTTTAATCCAAGACTATAGTCATATATTCCTAAACTTGGATTGTTTCTCTGTGAAATCCCTTCTTTCTCTATTTATGAAGGGCAGCCCAGCCAGATATAAAATTCTTGACTGATAGTTTGTGGTTTTTTTTGACAGTGTAGACAGAGCATAACATCCCACTCTCTTGACCTGCCAGGTTGTTGTCAAGAAATATGTTGATAGCCTTATGGGGATCTCACGTTTCTGAGGAGCTGCATTCCTTTCACTGCTTTTACAATTCTATCTTCGTCTTTGACTTTTTAGTTTAATTATAAGGCTTTAGTTAAGATCTATTTGTACTTAATCCATGAGGGGCTCTTCAGCATTCATGGGTGTGGATATTCATTTCTCTTTGTAGATTTGGTGAGTATTCTGTCGTAATTACTTTAAGCAATTGTCTGTTTTCGGGAACTATCTACTTCATGCCTTCATTGGATTCATGGCATCCAGCAGATCCTCTGGGGTCTCCTTCCATCCATCTAGCCAGCTTTGCTTTGCTGTTTTTGCCCCTCTCCCAAATTTAAAATGACTTGCTTGTGTGAGCTCTCTGCTTTTACCATGCTTGTTTCAGTAAGAATACTTTTGAAGTTCTCTTCATTATTTTCTTAAGACAGTTATTCACCTCAAAAATTTCTGTTTCAGTTTTTTGTTGCTTTTATGATTTCTGCATTGATACTAATTTGGCTTTTATCTTGTTTTCCTAATTTCATCAGATGCCTCTGTTTGTCTTTTTGTAGCTCACTAAGTTGTAGATCATTTTGAATTCTTTCTCAAGTAGTTTGTAACTCTATTTCAGTGACTACTGTTTTGCTTTGTTTCTTTGCTGACATCCTGATTCTATGATTAATTGTGATTCTTATGGCTTTGTAGTTGGTATTTTCAAGCATCCAGTAATACTTTATAGATCCATTACAACAAATAAAGCTTTTCCCAGTCATCTTCTCCAGAGATTGTGAGTAGGTAGTTTACAATGACCTGCAGGCAAACTCCCTATTTAAGGCTTTAAGTGGGATGGCCTGAGACTTGGGTAAAGTGAGTGTTCATGTCTGAATGCCTACATGCATGCAAAGGATTTATATGAGAACTACACTGAAATAGTACCAACAGAATCTACACTAAAGGAAACAGTCACTTCTACAAAGATACCACTAACCTAGATTAAATCAGAAAATGATAGAAAACTTGAACAGCACAATAGGAAGTAAGTAATTTATATCAAATCTACTCAATAAAAAAAGCCGAGGAGCAGATGACTTCCCCGGGTGAATCTACCAAGTAGTGAACGAATTAGTGCCACGATTTCTCAAACTCTTTCAATAAATGAGAAAAGTGAAACACTTTCAGGTTCATTTAGCAAAGCAAGCCTTAATATAATATCTAAACCAAAGAACACTTGAATGCAAAGAAAATTACAACCCTGCATCTCTGATAAATATAAAGGCAATAATTTCCAACAAAGTACACACAAACCAAATTCACAGTACATTAAAAATATCATTCACCATGATCAAGCCTGATTTATCCCTGAAATACAATGATGGTTTAATATATATAATCCAGTAAATGTGAAATACAACATTACACAATAAAAGTCAAAATCACATGATCAACTCTGTAGGGACATAAAATGTATCTAACAAAATTTAACCTCATTTCAAGAAAAAAAAACTATTAAGAATTCATCTAAGAACAAATTCTCAGTAGTGCCACAGACTATATAAGCTCAAACTGACATCCTACTCACTGTTTAAAGAAAACAGTTTAATCTAATGATCAGAACTCAACAAAGATTCTTTTACTTTACAAATTTTGTTCAATATAGCAGTCCTAGCCAGGACAGTTAAAAGATGCCTATTAAAAACACCCAAACTAGAAAAGAAGCATTCATGTTGTTTTGTACATGATATTACCTAAGATATTGTAAATACTAAAGACTCTCTGAACAAATAAATTCAATAAATTTTCACAATCTCAAAATTAGCAGTATCTTTGTACTAACATTAACCATCCTCAAAATAAACCAAGGATGACATCCCATTAAAATGACTTCAAAAATATAAAATAAAACTGAAACATAAATTTAACTAAGGAGGCCAAAGACCTATAATGCAATAACTGATGAAACACTGATGAAGCAAATTATAGCAGACACAAAGAAATGAAAAGTCCATGTTTGTAGAATTGAAGGACACTTTTTTTTTTAAATATACTACACTCAAAATGAATACAGATTAAATACAAGCCTATTCTGTAGCTAGAGTTTTCCTGCCTGGCCCACAGTCAGGACAAATCTCTCTCACCTGCCAGTCCCACAGGCGCTCAGACCCAACCAAGTAAACACAGAGACTTACATTGGTTACAAACTCTATGGCCGTGGCAGGCTTCTTGCTAACTGTTCTTACAGCTTAAATTAATCCATTTCTATAAATCTATACCTTGCCACGTGGCTCGTGGCTTACCAGCATCTTCACATGCTGTTTGTCTTGGTGGCGGCCGGCAGTGTCTCTGACTCAGCCTTCCACTTCCCAGCTTTATTCTCCTCCTTGTCCCGCCCACACTTCCTCCTGCCTGACTACTGGCCAATCCGTGTTTTATTTACCAACCAATCAGAGCAACACATTTGCCATACAGAACATCCCACAGCACTATTCAAAGTCCAATGGCAGGTTCTACAGAACGAAAAAACACAATCCTAAGATTTATGTGGAATTGTAATATACACTAAAAACACAAAAGAGATAATACAAAAAAGAACAAATCTGGAGGGATAGGACTGTCTTCATCCAAACTCTGCCACAGCAGAGGGCAATGCTGCCTCAATTGATGTATTCTATGACACAATTTAATAAAAAATCAGGAACAGAATACACACCTCTGCCACCAGTAGGTCCTTACAAAAATGTCAGGGATACACAACAGAGACAGTCCCTTTAGTGAGTAGTGCTGGAAAAGTGAATGTCAACATACAGAAGATTGAAGTCAGAGTTTTATTTAACAACACACAGACATGAACATGCAACAGAACAAAAATGTAACCATATAATCTGAAACTGCACAATTGCAAGGAGAAAATTTCTTGACATTGACTTTAGCAACCTTGCTTTATAGTGTGACCTCAAGAGCCTAGGTTACAAAGAGATTTACATTACATGAAATTGCATTATAGTTAGACTGGTGAGAAAACCTTTGAAATGAGGGGAGAGATTTGCAACAATAAACCTCACGAGGAATTACTACCCTGAATTCAAGGACCTCAACAGAAAAACAAATACAAAAGAAGGAAACAAACAAGAAGATCCCAAAATTCTGTGATTTATGACTGGCAAAGACCAACCACTATTAAAAAGACAACGTTGGAGAGAATGTGGAGAAAGGATATCCATGTGCATTCTTGCAGGGAACATCAATTATAACAGCCATATGGACAACAAAATTGAGATTTTTCAAGAAGTTAAAAATACAATTTTCATATTATTCAGGAATCCAACAACAGGATTATAAACAAAAGAAGGGATGCTATTGCTCCATGATGATGGGTAAGGTCCACATAAAGAGAAATCTTGAGAAAGGTTGAGATTCCATGAGTGGGATAAAGAGTGGGTAGATAATATTCCCATGAAAGTTTGTTTGTTTGTTTAGTTGGCAAGAGGTGAGCAACAAGCCTTAAACATAACCGTGAAAAACAACAATGATTTGCAATTAAAACGGGAGAGTAAAAAACTAAGAGCTCATCTCCCCTCAAATGTTGCATTCATGAGCTGTAACTTTGATTAGTTTGTAGGAATGCAAACCAAGAGAGGTACAAGATAGAGACTTATTTTTGTTAGTTGTAGACAGAAGAAAATTGTAATAATATCATTAATAATATGGGCAATACCTTTTGTCAAAAAAAGTGGGTGTCAGGGAGTGTTATCTTTGAAATATTTGATATGGAGAGGAGTAAAAGTGTGGCTAGAGTAGCACAAAGACAGAGAAAGGGGGAATTGGCAAGAGAGTTATACAGATAACAGGGCTCCAGAAGGAATTTCAATTCCTATGAACAGATCTTGATTATTAAATTTGTGGGGCATATTTTTCAATGTATTCAAAAATCATGACACATGTTGGTAAGTGATATGTATATGGAATGAAAGAAAAGAGTTGAGAAATGCTTTCCTGCCCTCAAATATAATTCCAAATGTGCAAATATTATGTTGCTAATACTTTGATCTGGAAAACAAACTGGAAATTGCATACTATCAATATATACAAAATGAAAGGTCTCATAAAATATTTTTGGGAAAAAATTTAGTCTCTTTTATAATACTTCAAGCAACACGAATTGAGTTTCTTTGTGCAATTGTCCTATTTAATTTCAAACACTTCCAACTGTTAGAACGTTCTTTGTGATGTTGAGTCCACATCTGTTTCCATATAATTCCCATATATTTGTTCCCGTTCTGCCTGCTGGATTCAAACAGAGCAAGCCTGCTTCCTGTTCCACATGACAGCACATCAAATATTTATTGACAGTCCGCATGTCATCAGTGTTTTCTCCAGGCCAAACTCCCTCAGGTACTAGCTGTCTCAGAATCGATGGAGTATGGCAACACAGATGATGTACCCTTCATTTTCAAAGCCACTAACACCTGTTTCAGATACTAAATGGTGGTGAAATAAACAAAACCCTGGTCAGTCTTTACACCTGGGGTTCCCTGGCATATAATAAGACAGGCCCACATATGGAGATGCGGATGACTCATCTTCAAAGTCAGACCACTGCTCTGATAGTCACATCCCCACTTTCACAGCAAGTATACTTTATGCCCCTTGTTTGTGTTTACTTTAAGCCACCCCAATTAAGGATTCACGATTAGTAACTGCTAGTTATAAAACATAATTTTTTGTGCATTGCCGATTATATGAAATGAGTCACAAAGCAGAATGTGTGTCTGAAGACAGTATTATGTCCCTAGCTTAAGTTACTTTGAATCTCCAAAGTTCAACTGTTGGACCTACAACAGCTATGGATGCCTGAACATGACAAGGCCTTTTAACATTCCTTCAGGGATAGAGGAAGTTCCAACAAGTCCCGCCCCTTTCTGAGGAACTATTGGCTGTTAATGATTGCTGCCAAAGGATGTGTCAATTTCTCCAACTTCTCTCCAACTAGAAAACTCATTTGGAAGAGGAGGTTTAGAAAGGAAAAGAGTTAACAAGAGGGTTATGAGGGTTGTGAATATAATCAAAATATATGTATGGAATTCTCCAAAGGATGTTTTCAAGGAAAACACTAAAAACCTTGGTAATAAAGAACTTCTTAAGGGAACTCAAACAACACTGACTTTCCATAGTTAACTGAGCTTATCTTAAAAATGGCCACTGTACCCATAGATGGCAAGAAAGTATGAGAAATATTTCTTACTAGTGAAATAAAAAAAAATCACACTAATTGAATACCAACATTATTTGTAACCATGCTCAGTCTTGTCCAACCAACTAATAAACTCCAAGTCCTCTAAATGCCATGTTTAATGACAACATAGACTCAGCTTTCCTTTCAAAGTTTCCAATATTCCTAAGGAAAAAAAAATCTCAATTTTATTATAATGTATAGTGATCAGTCATATTGTGCATGAAAAAGATGTTTATTGAACTAACAGACACATGTGGTATTTATATTACTGTGTATGTTATACATCCACTTTATGTATTACAACTTTGTGTGAGTTTAGCCAACAACATATGACAGCAGTGTGTTTCTTGACCAATCACTAAATTTCTATATACAAAGGGACAATATTGAAGAAAGAACTATAGTTCTGCACAGATATTTCTTGAATCTTTTCACTTAGCTGAAAAGAATCTTATCACTTCTTTCTCTGTTCCCCAAGCACATCTCTCTCTAAGTTACCAAATAGTGTATTTTGCTCCATCGCCTGTAGCTTTTTCAAAGTGGTATGCCTCCAAAATGTGATCCTAGGATATAGCTCTTCCTGCCATGTTTACTGTATAACGTAATCTTAACAGGTATCAGAGATTTACATATAATCAATATGCCAATGATCACCTAAATTATATCTTCAGATCTCATCCCTACACATTTTACTCAATGTCAATTAATTATCTCAAGCCAGCCATATCTAATTCCTACAAATTATTTACTATTCACTTTTCTACTTCAAGAAAACACAGTACCAAGCATGGTGCCAAGAAAGCCAAAGTTTCAGGCATGATCTCCCAATGCTGATTTCCTCCAGCCTGCATCCATTGCCATCAGAAAGTATTGTTGTTAGACTTCCGTCACATTATACATTGCACAACTCCTTTTCATGTGTGTTCCTGTCATCCTGCTCCAGGCTGGATCCAACTCCTGTCATCTGAACTAGATTTCAAAAGTAGGCTCTTGTCTTCTACCCTTGCCCCCATATAATTCACTTAGTCCAGACATACTAGCATCTTAAAGAGTTAATATTTATCAGTCTATTATTTGTCTAAAAAAAAACTTCAATGATTTTGCATTGTAGCCAAAACATAATAGTAATTACCAAACTGTAATCTACAGGTGTCCAATAAGGTCCTGTTCTTCCCTTATTTACTATGGTTCAGCCACACTCACTTTGAAGATATTACAGCTCAGTTGCCCTCAGCACCCAGATTCACAGTTTTTCTGCTTATAACTCTGTCCTATCGCTCCCTAGCTGGTTCCTGCCTATCATTCAGGCTGTCACTTCTGAGACATCTAGTGCACAATGCATAAGCAGCATCTATGCAGATGCTCTTCCAACACTTCTACCCAGAGAGGACATCACTGACACACAGCCACTGCACTTCTGTATCCCACCCTTCGTTTGCAGTGAAGAAATACCTCTCAGCCAAAGGTCAAGATTGGTAGTGATACTAAGACACACACTTCTTAGGACAGTCAGGACCACCATTAACAGCCGTCTTTGTATAAAGACACTTGGACAGTGTTGCCAATTCCTAGGATGCACAACAATCTGTGTATGACGTGTTCATGGGCCTTTCTCCCATTCTCCTTCCTTGGATTCACACTCAAAACAGACATGTCTGCTCTTCCAGCCCACACAGCTTCATGCTTTCTCCATATAGACAATTCATTTACAAAACAGTCTTCTTCATGAGTGCTTCTTGGAAGGAAGTCCTAGACTAAGATGGCACAGTAAGCAGTCTTATGATATTAATGATTTTATTCCATATTCAGGATTGATGGTAACCTAAGTTATTCATGAAATTTGTTTCATTTAGCCCCTCAACATCATTGTCATCATTTCATGCTTCAGAAGCTAAGTCTCAGAAAGAATAAATGGCCTATGTTAAGGATCACAATAAGCAAGAATAGGAAAAGGATTTGCCTTCCAGTTCTAAACTCTTTTCATGGTATTTTCCTCATGTCTACTATTTCTCTGCTTTATACCAAGGAAGTCTTCAGAGATGCCCAAAACAGAAAACTTCACAAGATCCGCACCCTATTAATGCTCTGAGGGTTTGTACTTTCATTGTGTCTGACCCTGGGGTTACACATCTAGTTAGGAAGGACAGAATGCTTAGCATTTTTATTATACATGGCATTCCTCTCTGGCAGTAACATACACATTCCTTACATTATGCAAACGAGTTTCCTCCTGACCTCTCATTATTTTAGTGAATCAAGTCCACCAAAGGTCAATATCTTTGTCAGCAATGTGGTGCAGGCTGACAGTGTGATGTGACTAACGCCTCGGCCTATTAGCCATCATTGTCAGAGGTAGGTTGTGATCCTGCCTCTCTGGTCAGAGCAGCAACCGGGAAGAAATAATTTCCTCATTTTTAATGGCTGGAAGCAGGGTCTGCCAGCTTTGCCAAATGCCCACCAGAACCACTGCTGGCTCTTTGGAGGATCATTTTAGCACAATATTCCAGCAAAAGCTTCCCACTTCTTCATTCACAGTAAGTGTGCACCAATGTACCTGCCCTTCCATTCTCAAGGAGAAAATGAACTCCAGGGTGGCTGACTAGTCCATCCTCCAGCTTTCAGACCATGAAATACACAAAGGAACAGAGGTTCTCAACACCACCCCCCACCATGTCCAAGTCATTCTCCTTGAGTTCCTGATAAGCATGTTACCATTTCAATGGAAAAATCCAACTCTGTCAATCTATATAAACCTTGCACACTTTTTTCTTTAAATTTTATTTTTAGGTGTTCATTCATTTGATATACAGGCATAGCAGGAAACTATTTGTTGAAATAAAATTAAGGAGGGAAAAAAAGATGCCTGCTGTCAAAATAATAAGAAAACTGCCATGTATTTAAAGGATAAATACATAGCCTGGTTTTTAAAATATTGAGACTGGTTCTCAATGGTAGTTTAACATACTTACCTATAAGATCTTGTTTTTTTCTTCTTAATGAACACAGACTGATAACTTTATTACATTTATTGAGTGTAGAAGATGCATTGTGATTTTATGAAGAGTTTGGTAAGAATGTGAAACTCATTGCAAGATAAAGCTACTCAATATTCCAGTATGATTGGAGGAGAAGCAAAGGGAACCCGAGCCGTACATAAGAAGCTATTGGCATGTGATGGCTACTGAATCAGGGAGAGTCATTTTTCTTCAGTGACCTGTCTCCTGGTAGGTTTTCCATGCTCTGTGGATGGCCACACACTCATGCACATATTAGTAGAATTACTAGGGCACAATGTGTTTAAGAAAGGGCATAAAGTGAAAGGAGGTGTTTTTACATTCTTGGGAAGGATGGTTCAACAGGATATATATATATATGGAGGTGTTTTTACATTCTTGGGAAGGATGGTTCTCCAGGATATATATATATATATATATATATATATATATATATATATATATATATATATATATATATATATATATATATAGAGAGAGAGAGAGAGAGAGAGAGAGAGAGAGAGAATGGAATTCTCAAAGAATATTACATATTATTTATCTCTTCTAAAGTTATAATAAATTTGACTTTCTGGTAACAATTTCCTTATAAAGATAACTTTTATGTATATCATTCTTTTTTGCAGAAAAATGAAACTGAAATACATTATATAATGTGGTAGTTTGAAAGAAAATGGCCCCCAAAGGGAGTGGCACTGTTAGCAGGTGTGGCTTTGTTCGAGGGGGTACGGTCTTGTTGGAGAAAGTGTGTCAATGTGGGGGTGGGCTTTGAGGTCTCTTTTGCTCAAGCTTCCCTCAGTGTGACAGCTAGTTGATTTCCTGTTGCTTGCAAGATGTGTAACTCTTAGCTTCAGCACCACATCTGCCTGCATGCCACCATGATTCCCACTATGATGATACTGGACTGAACCTCTAAAATTGTAAGCGAACCACCCCAGTTAATGGTTTTCTTTATAAGAGTTACCATGCTCATGGTGTCGCTTCACAGTAATGAAAACACTACCTAAGACAGGCAAGTTAAGCTTCGCAAAGTCATGTATATCTTTAGTTTCTAAGAAGAGACTAGAATCTAGGTTTAACTCATTCCTATTTCATTTCTTGCTTTGCTTTCATCAGTGACCACCAATGACTAGAATTGGTTCTGAACAATGTAGCTCATATCCAGTTTACCACAGGCTGTACCATGGCTATAGTTTGGAGGGCCTGCGTTTTCATATTCTTATAGATGTCCAAAATATAGTCAATATTTATTATTGGGTACTTTAGAGAAATTTCTATCCCCGATTTGAAAGAGTATAGCTCGAAATAAACATATAAGAACATTTAATACTTATGCACACTGAGGAGAAGGGTTTTTATGAATAGTCTCAGATGAGAACATTGTGGGAGCATTTGAGAAATAGTGATCATATCAATATATACAGAAGATAGGCAGCAACAAAATGGGAGGTGTCCGGGGACCAAATATGGGGATCTTAGAAATACTGACTGAATGAAAGAGACTCCAGCAAAATGACCAACCCACAAGAAACACTGGCATGGAAAGAGCTTATGGATTTTTTGAAAAATCTGAATTTCTATTCACCTCTCCATCTGTTGACCTCAAGCCACCAGGGTCTTATGTGTTCTTGGTGACTTCACTGCTGAGTGCATAGTCCTTGTGCCTTCTAAGCAAAGGCAGTAGTCTCATTGAGGAATGTTGTTTTTCTGACAGGAAAATATCAGAGAAGTAACTCACCGTGTAGACTCAGGAATCATGTGCTTGTGGGTTCATTATTCATTACTGGGATAAATACATTGGAAAGGCAACTTAAAGGAGGAAACATTTACTTTGGTCCATGGTTTCAGATGTTATAGTCTGTGGCCAGTTACCTCCAACAATATTGGCCTGAGGATAAGGAGAGTATCATGAAGAAGGAAGCATGTGTAACCTCACTGCAGACATGAAGGAGGAAGACTAAAGAGTAAAGGAGAGGGAGGAAGAGGATGGAGAAAGGAAAGTATATGCTTCAAAGGCATAGCTCCAATCTGGACTCACCCTCCAATAACTCCATCATATTTTGATCCATCAAGGGATTCGCCCATTGATAAGATTAGCACTTTTTACGATTCAACTATTTCTCAATGACTAAATCTGCTAGCTGGAATTCTTTACCACCCATGAGTCTTTATGGTGACGTTTCACAGCAAAACCATAAGTACTTTGCCTTCAGAGATCTTCTGGAACTTGGATCTAACATGAAGGCAGAGGCAACATTGTGTAAACTCATGAAGAGGTAGGCTGACAGCCTTTGGTGTAAGCAAGGGCAATGTGATGGGAAAGACACAAAACTGTAATATGTTCGGAGAGAGGAAATGTGATGCTTAAACTAGAGATAGGAAAAAGTAAAAATCAAGGAGCTCATCTTATTCCCCACTCCACCCCCACCCTCTATTCCGTTTACTATTCTTACTTTTGTAATACAGGTTCCAGTGAGTACTCAGGAACTATCACTCATTTAAAGCAGGGTGGACCCAACCGAGGCACAAGGTTCAGAAGCAGATGCAGTGGCGTCGTGACATTGCTTACTGTTGCCAGAAGGAAAGACAGACATAAACAGTGCTCAAAACTCAGGCAAGAAATCGACATCTTCGTATCAGAGAATGTAGGCCAGTTACTAAGGGATTTAAATTGGTGTATAAGCCCCACAGGGCAGTAGGAAATCCAATGTACTCCAGAACCAAATTACAAGGTAGGAAAGTTCAATTTACATAAATACATGGATTAACTGATCTGAGAATGGGGTTCAATTGTCACCTTTGGGAAAATCAAATCTGTCATCTTAATAACAGGAGTGTTAAGATGATCCCACTATTCACATGCTAATCACAATAAGGGCTTTTCTATGCGTTATCAAGCAAAATAAAACATTTTTCTAATAGAAAAATTCTGCAAACTTCATAATACCTCTAGAGCCTTATTAAAAGTGTTCACACATTTAAATAAAATTAAATGCCAGCCTGATCACCTCAGGCAGATCTCTCCATGTGAGTTGGCTCCCCCTCCCCTAGAGTCTCATCCAACAGACCCTACATGGGGGATTTCACAGTTGTTTGTCTCTTCTGATATCACAGATATTGAATTCATAAATGTAGTGGTGTAATGATCTAGAGGCCATGTCCTTGTGTTCATTACTTGTTAATCACTTAGGCCAAGTAACGTTTTTAGAGAATTCCAATAGTTAAAAGCAAACAAACAAAAAACTCCTAACAGAGAGACTCATTTCTGAAGATAAGACTGTCAACCCCTTTATCAAAATATTATATCCCCAGTGCTTCAGGCATTTGGGAAACAAATGACAACTTCCTTAGGATTAGAGCCCCATTCTTCAGTCAAAACAGCCAAAGAGCCACACTCAGTACCTGATGCTGAGCTCCTCAGAAATTTGTTTCCACCTCCTGGCAAAGGGCCGGGCATTTGGGGATTTTCCTACATGATCCTGTGGGTTTATTCTCATCCTTCTGTATAGTGAATCCATCAGGACTGTCACGCCTACAGTGAAACCACCAAACTTTCAATCTGTGTGATTGAATATGACGGAGGCAGAGTTCTTCTTAGTTATGTCACAGCCTATCCAACTTCTTATTGGGAAAAACTGATTCTTTTCATCTCAAATTGCTTGAGGGCTTTCCTTCAGTTCACCACTGGACTATTTAGGTTCACCCTTCTACCTACTTGAAGAGTAAATGTGTAAAAGAGCAAAGAAGATTAATTGAGTTAAGCTCCACATTGTGAAGGGATGGGTTTGTGTTCACCTTTACAGAATAAAGTTTTGTTAAGCACATAAGAATAATGGTAGAATATGTTTCCTAAAATCAAAAGGAAGTGCTGTTTCAGTAAGAAAAGTCCTAAAGAGACAGGTATTCCATCCATCCATTACTATAATTATGTGCTCTAGGACCTCTAGCTGGAGGACTGAATTCCATTTCCCCATGACTGGGAATACTTAGTTTCCTGAAGGGCATACGTACTGAAAGTGAAATAATATGCAGAAGAAATGAGTGTAGTGCAAGAAGCAATGGAGGTATATTAGGAATTTGCACATATTTTGGTTTCTTCTTTGCTCCTATTTTAGTCTCAGGAACGCCCTTTGATACACTACTAGTCTTTGATTTCTTTCTTTGTAGGGTTTTCCTAAAAAATAAGGTCTGTGAAATATCTTTCTAAATGGAATATAAGTTAATATTTTTAATAAATTGAAAGAAAAGTTAAGCTTTACATCTATCTGGTTTACAGTAGAAATTATAAAACTATTAACTCCTAACATAATCACCTTTCTCATGAACATTCACGCTAAAGAAATCATTCATCAGAAGTAAAAAGTTTAAAAACCATCATGTTCACAGCAGTGTTAGCTACAATAGTAAAAAAACCAAAAAATAATTATCAAAGATGCCCAGTTATTGATATTTACTTGATGGAGATTATAGTCTCTTCAAAGCAATATTAAGTTGCTACATGAAAATGTTGCTGCCACTATTTTAATGCAAATACAAAGTGAAATGTTTATTTTGCATCTTGTATACATTAAAACATCAAAAAGAAAGGTCATCCCTTTATTGAAATGTTGAAGTGACAGATGATTTATTTATTCAAACTCCTTTGTGAAAAAAAATTGCTACATCAGCTTCTCAGCAATTAAAACAGTTATACCATCTGTACGTGGGAGGGAAAACATTATTTTTCATTCTAAAACAAAGTCAGTTCACAATTGGTTTGCATTTATTACCTAGAATTTTATTTCAACTGTATCATTCTTTCCCACTCTATTGCTTTCTCTTTAACTGAATCCACCTCAGAATTTTATTTTTGTCTTATTCTGTACCAGCATCTTCTCCTCAGAATCATAAGAAATTATTTCTTTGAACCCCAAAGAGCCTGTTGCTGGGCATTGGAGAAAGCCCAGGCCTGTGATGGCCTAGACTTTCCTTGAGTAGTTGTGATCTGTAGTCTCTTTCCTAAAAGCCAGAAAGTATGCAAGCTCTAGAGCACCTGGAAATACATCCTGCTCTAAGATATTTTTTGAGGCAGGAAATAAAGAATGGTCTCAAGAAGAGGCAATGGATGTCTTCTAGTATTAAGTAGACAAAAAAGTTCAGTCCTACTGTGGCAAGTCTCAGAAGCATGCTCTTATGGCTGAAATGTATTGCATGAGGTCATATTCTGAACCTTCCGTACCAACCATGGCAATGGGATATTTCTTTAAATGTTCGGTGCCTCCATTATCTCATCATGAAAAAGAGAAGAAAAAGGAGAGATGGAATGAGCTAGCACCAACTAGATTTGTTGGAAGAATTGAATGATGTAATGATACTTGATATGTCGCATGTACCTCAATTTTTTTACTAGCAATTTCCTTAAAACTGATAATAATACAAAAAGAGATTATGCTGTCATTTACATGTTGGTAGAAGGTAAACATCAACATTCCACAAATGCTACCTTCATCTCGGATATTATATTAACTAACTTCTTACCCACTTCATGTTGCTCAAATCTTAGATGGTCTTTTAGTAGAAAAAAGAGAGAGAGAGAGAGCCAGATACCAGGGTGAAAGCTGAAAGATCAGAGAAGCAGAACAACCAGCCAAAAAAGATTGAGTTCCTCTTTCCTCATGTCTTATATACCTTTCTCTGCCCAGACATCACCTCCTGGGATTAAAGGCATGTGTGCTTCCCAGTATTGGGATTAAAGGTGTGTGCCACCACTGCCTGGCTCAGTTTCCAGTGTGGCCTTGAACTCACAGAGACCCAGATGGATCTCTATCTTCTGAGTGATAGGATTAAGGGTATGTGCTACCACTGCCTGACCTCTATGTCTAATCTAGCGGCTGGGTTTGTTCTCTGATCCTCATGCAAGTTTATTAGGGTGCATAATATATTACCACAACTTTACTTGTGTCTTCCTACCCATCCTTTCTCCTCTTGACTATTATTCCATATTTTTCTCAAAGCTTTATCTGCAGCTACCTCCATTCTACTTAATGTCCTTCAGAGGTTTAAATATATTCATATCTCTAAAATTCTTGGAAAATGTAAGCCTTCCCTGATTATTTTCAGAACTTGGGCTGATAATGGTTTTTTATTGTTTGTTTATCTTCCGCTTCCATCCACGTTATAACTGACTGCTGTATTCATCTGCTCTGTTATACAGCTATTAATATACCCTAAATACTTAAAGCAGATCATTCTACTAGATATTTAACAATAGAATACCAATGAGTTTAAAATCAATAGAAGATACTTTCTATGACCTAATTATGGAGCTCTTGCTCCCTTGTTATAATTGTTGTAAAATGCATTTTGTTTTCCCATTTATTTTTTATTTCATTAATATATATATGCCTCATTAAATTTCATTTTTTTTTCTATTTTTTCTATCTATACATATTTCCTCCCTACCATTTTATTCTGATTCCTACCCTACCAACCATGCAAACTTCAACACCCCCAGGATTCTGTCATTTAAATCGCCAGTATTTTCCTCACAGTGGAAATGCTCATTAGTCAACCTCATGATACTGTTGATTTTTGTCTATAATGCTTATATAGATAGCTTCCAAATGGTACTCTTGATCACAACCCTGCATATTATATTTACATAGCAGAGAGTCTCATACATATTGTCACAGAAAACATTTAAAAAAAATAAACAATGTCTGCTGATCACAGTACTTCCACACCCCAAACTTGCATCCAAAGCTAGAACTAATCCAAGACTAAGTTGCAGAGGCAGGAACATCCCATGGATTCTTTGCCTCCATATGTGAATGCCCACCATGCATAGCTGTTGACCCAGCCCAAGAATCTTAGTCCACTCAGCTCAGTCTATCTTCTTTCTGTATCACTCTACTTCAATCTAACATCACAAACTTCACTTCATATTATTCTCATACTTCCTTCCCTCCTATTTACTTCTAACCCTTCATTATTTCTTCCCTGAGTGTGTGTGTGTGTGTGTGTGTGTGTGTGTGTGTGTGTGTGTGTACATATGAATGTAATGATATAGTGTGTACCCCAATAAAGCTTGCCTGCGAATCAGAGGACAAAGCCAGCCACCAAATTAGATATAGAGGTCAAGCAGTGGTGTCACACACCTTTAATCCTATTATTTGGGAGGCAGACAGCTGTCTGTATCTCTGTGAGTTCAAGGCCACACTGGGAACAAAGCTAGGCACTGTGGTACACACCTTTAATCCCAGCACTTGAGATCTCATGTCTTTGCTTGGGAAGCACACATGCCTTTAATCCCAGGACGTAATATAGCAGGGCAGAGAAAGGTATATAAGGAGTGAGGAAACAGGAACTCATTCTCTTGAGGCTGAGGAATTTGTAAAGGTAAGCTAGTGGCTACCTGTTCTGCTTCTCTGCTTTTTCAGCTTTCACCTCAATATCTGTCTCTGGGTTTTCTATTAATAAGACCAGTTAGCAATTCCTGTCACATATCAATATATTTAATTATGCAATATCAGTAAATATTGTATTATTTTGTTATAATAAACTACCTGATGGATTTTGTTTAGTGCTTTTGCCTTATCTTAAATTTATTGTAGACACTGCCACCCAGACAGTCTACCTAGGACCCTAGTACTGAACCTGCCATTTCTTTCTCTTTAAAATTCATAAAAAGCTATTGACTGTTTAAAGGATATGTCATATTTTCAACATGAAATGACATCTTTCACTCTTCACTTTGAATGCTTAGCATGAACTTTATTTTCAGTACTTTTATTTTATAGAGAACCACACTCAAAATAATAAAAGTTCCACTTTGATAATACTCTAGGTGCTCACAAAAGCAAACACAAACTCCCTATACCTTTCTCAACAATAGCTCAGACAATTAAATTTGTGTTTAGTTTACTGAATCATAGTCAAAATTAGAAAGTGTACTCAAGAAAATAAGACACAATGGATGAGGACTGGCAGTGAACTCGGAGCCCAGAATCCCAGGTACAGCTGCTCTAACTGGAGGAATTATGAAACTCTGAGGATAAAAATCTGTATGTTTGATATATTCCACAAATAAATTTTAATTCTAAGAAAATAGAAAATGCTATGTGTGGTCAATGAAGAGCAAAATATGGCTTCTCAAATTTAAAAAAAAAATGTAGTATTAGAAATGTTGAAAATATGTAATGGAAGAATTAAGGGTATATAAAACATAATTGAAGGAGTAATTTATGAAATTATATAAATGCTGCAGAAGAGATAGAAGATAAGATAAAGTGTGTAGGGGCCGAATGCTGAATAAGAACAGCTCCTATGCATTTGACTTGATTTCAGAATGAGTGTATGTAAAGAATCTAAAGAAGCTATTGAGCAAGCAATGGCTGAGAATATTCTAGACCTCAGTGAGAATCAGTAGCTTCAGGAAAACTGTATCTACTTTGTATTTTAGAGAATTGGTCAACACCAGCAACATAGAAACAACTGTAGGAACAGCCATAGTAGAAACAAGATTACTTAGAAATGAACAACGAATGGTATATAACTTCTAAGCTGACAGACGAGAAATCTGAGTGCAGTATAATAAAATACACAGAGTCTGATAGGCAATGATACATATGCGTGTATGCATGGGTGTGTGTGTGTGTGTGTGTGTGTGTGTGTGTGTGTGTGCGTGTGTGTGTATTTGTATATATGCATAGACAAATGTCTACAATATTTACTCTAAAAGTGAAAGAGAAAGAGTGACTTCTTTGCAACTGATTATTTTCTTCCTCATTTTGTGTATGTGTTTATTTCCCCAGTCCTAGGCTCGCCTAGCTGGTCTGGTTAATATCTGTGCTCATGCAGACACTCAACGTTCTCATCAGAAAAATGCAAGGTGGAGTGAGGAGAACTTAGTTGGTACAGTGCGTACCTAATATGCAGGAACACCCTGACATTGGTCTCTGGCACTACATAAACTAGGTTTGCTGGTGCGTGCCTGTAACTCCCATATGGAGGTAGAGAGGATCAAAGGTTCAAAGGCATTATCAGTTGCATTGAAAGTATCTAGCCAAGCTGAGCTACATGAGACACTGTCTCAAATAAACAAACTCAATGACTGTGTGAACTGGTTCTGCAGCCATTCTTTCCTAAACATATATAAGTGTCATCCTTTCTCTTTGAGTACAACCCAAAATTCTTCAAGTATTATACCAAATTCGGAAGGGCTTACTGCCAACAGCCTGGATTTCCATGAAGGTGGATTTCTCTCTTATTTGGTATCTCCAGTGCTTGGCTCATAGAAGATATTCACAGAAAATGAAAATTATTTTTACCCAGACCTAGAGTTTTATGTGTCACACTCTCTCAAGATGGGAGGTACAACTGAGGAATATCTATCTAAGAAGACGAGCAGGATGGGGAGCATAAAAGCGGAAGTAACTGAACTCTAAGCTTACGAACAATTCTGGTGCTTCTCTCTGCAGACAAGGCTAGCTGGAGGTTCTTGTTACAAGAACAATGTTCCTAATCATCTCTGCTTCCCTGTCTTGCCTTCAATCTCCTTTCTCTGGCTATGTTCAATGCCTCACTCTCTACCTCTTCTGTTCACGCCCAATTCATGTATTAAAGCACAATTAATCCCAACAAGACAACTTTCCTCACTCACTGCCAGTGCTTATGAATCATTCAATAAAATTAATCAATCATTGATTGAGCTGATAACAGCTAATCACTTCACATGTACATTGCATCCTGAAAGATAAATAACCCTTTGAGATGAGAAGCCATTTAGGGCCTGGCTATTCAAAGGAAAAGGTTTGATCCATGATACACACACACAAAAAAAAAATTTAAGAATGACTTTGTCTCTGTGTGAGTGATAAAGATACAAGACTCCTACAGTCCAGTCCTCCTGAAAACTATGATAACGCACATACTTCTTCCACGGTGACTCAAACAAGCAGCAGACACTTCCATAGTACTTCTATTTAGGGGACATATTTTCTCTGTGTTAAACAAAAAGTCTTTATTTGGTTTCTAATGGGCATTCAAGTCTAAAGCCTGAGGAATACAGGATAAACACAATTCTTTGTCTTCGCCCTGTGCAATAAAATAACTATTTGAGGAGAAAATGCTAATACATTCACCTTCTAAATGACATAAAGAGGTTTTTGAATTGATTTCAAAACCCACTGCATTTCTATGATGTCTGAAACTTTTTTGGTAAGTACTGGATACAACCAAGACTAAGTTATAGTACCCTGGTGACTTCTGTACATGTTTTGAATAGCTGTCAAGGTTTTCATATTTTCACTATCCCTCACAGAACTGAAAACACTGTTTTGAGCAATTTAGCAGTCAATCAGTTGTTTGTTTCAGAGGGCAAAATGATTGTATCTATAAAAGAGAAACTAGACATACTTTAGGAAGAGATTTCTGACAATGGAGTGTCTCAAGTGTACTAGAACCCTATAGAGCAAAGCACACATGTGTGAATATTTTAGCTGTAGTCATTTTATGCTTCTTGTAAGGACTGCTTGCACGATATTAGCAACCATTACCCTTTTGATTTCGACTTCTTCCATCTGCCTGAAATCATATGTTGCTAGACACACTGTTAGAATGAGTCAGCCTGCACCAGGCAGAATAGCCCTAGGAATACCCATCCAATGCCCACCCTCACCTTATCTGAAACACTTGGTGAGAAATGCCTTCAGGGTGGAGTGGGTAACATACAGAGAAGGGAAGGGAAATGCAGGAATGCATTCCCCTGGCTTCCTCAGCTTACAGGGTCCTAGTGCACAATGGAGAGAAACCAAGTGCCCGACAATCTATTCTACAGAAAATCCAAGCCCTTTCCTTCCTTTCCTGAGGTCTTGAGTGGTTTATGCATCCCCTTGTTGTGAGCCATTTAAGTTCCCCAGTACAGTGGTTATTGCTTTTTTGTAATAACTCTTTACCCTTCAGTGAGTTCTACAACTCTCATGGGATAAAAGCAGGTTTATTACATCTTGAAAGATCTTGGTTCTTGGAGATTCAATATTCTTCATTTAAAGCCTCAGATTTTCAGTTTCATTCTCCCGCCCCCCATCAGTACCAGGGGGAAAAAATAAACCAAAAACTAAAACATCAAAGACTGGGTACCTTTATGCATCTACCGAGGGTAAGGCAAGGGCAACTGACAGACATTGACTAATATCATCCTCACAACATTGAGTCAGCTGTTTTGATTGCCTATTTGCAGTTACAAAATCTGAATTACAGTGAGATTAAGTGAATTGTTCAGGCAATTCTAGATGAAACCAGCCATTAAAACTTTCAATCCAATTGAATCCAGCTTCGTGTTGTTTATACTATACCTGCCAGAAATCTTTGTTTCTCAGTTAAAGAGGCAAATTTGGCTTTCAAAGGATGCTTACAGAATCTCGCTATGAAACCATTGCTAAGAAATCTATAAGCATTTTTAATAAGGAAAAAAAGGGGGTGTAGTCCATGGTGTGTGTGCCTGTGTGTCTGTATGTCTGTCTGTGTGTTCATGTGTGCCTGTATGTGTGTGTGTGTGTGTGTGTGTGTGTGTGTGTGTGTGTGCGCGCGTGCGTTTATTTGTGGGTGTCTTTGTGTTTTCCTGAGTACATGTGTGTCTGTGTGTACTTGGATGCTATCCCTCTTTACAGGTTTGTACAGTTCTCTGAAAAATGCCAGCATCACATACAGCAATTGCCCCTTCTCATAGTAGGTGTGTAAATTTTCACAGATTTTAAGGTTTTGTATTACTTTTCTGTCCCTAAAACAAAACAAGAATGGTATCTATGCCAGTGATTTTTTTGGTCATCCCTCAAACAATATGCCTCCTTAGTAAATCTAAGTATAAAGCCTCCCTTCATAAGATGTGGGTGGAGGAAGACCTGATAACTCCGAAGAAGTCATAAACCATTTCCTCTCAATTCCTTCTGGATCCTTCTCTTCGGTAAGATTAATGGACTCAACTAATGAGTCACTCTGTCAGGATCTACGTAATTATTTAATAGCGAATTTTTAAAAAAATCTTTCAACTTCTGTTTGTAGTAGTATTGTTAGACATATCAAACATTCAAAAGGAAGATTTAACTTATTTTTTTTTAAAGTGTAAGTGTTTCCTTTCCACATGAAGATCAGGGTATTCTAGAAGGATGGATTCAATAATGACTATGTGTCTGGTATCAGATTTGGTATTTTCTCCTACAGTGAAATGAGTTGCTATGGTATCTCTCTTCATATACTTGGCTGTTCACTACATTATATGTGTGATTCACGCAGGGAGCATGTGTGCAGGCATGTGTTTCTTGTTTTGTTTTCTTTCTTTTTTGTGTTTTATTCTTTTAGCACCAGGACTTATGGGCTAAAATAAATTAGATCGCCAAATACAAGAAGGCAACATTATGCTAATTCTTTTTCATTTCCTTTCTCTTTTTTATAATATTTCAATGTTTTATTTTTACTGAATAAACAATTTTTGTGATATAGCATATTCTGATTAAGGTTTTCCCTCCCCCAGTTTCCCATCCACTTAAATCCACATCCTTTGAAGCCCTAGGTAATTACAATTAAAATGAAAATAAAATAAAATGCCATCTCTGAGTGCCTGTGGGCCACAGGGATAGCACCTTTGTGCTGGCTGTAAAAATGTCATTTGGGGTGATGCTCCTGATGAGAATAAAATAGAAAACCAGAATAGCCATGAAGAAAATGTCAAGACAGTGTAATGGTGACTCCAGAATGTGGCACTGTGTGGTGATATTTTATTTGTGCTTAAATGTGGTGATATTTTATTTGTGCTTTAATAAAGCTTGCCTGGAGATCAGGGGGAAAAGGCCAGCCATGTTAAGTAAACAAAAAGTCAGGCAGCACACACCCTTAATCCAATCAGTTATCAGGCAGGGTCTCTGTGTGTTCAAAGCCATACTAAGGAACAGAGCCAAGTGTGGTGACACACACCTTTAATCCCAGTACCAACCATACAGACCTGGAGGTCTGTATAGACAGTGACAAGGAAGTGAGGTGGCTAGGCTAAGATAACCAATGAGAGGGCAGAACAGCAAGGCAATATAGGCATGGGTACGACAGGAAGTAGCTCGCATTTGGAAGCTGCAGAGTTGGTGAGGTAAGGTTGGCTGGTGGCTTTCCCCATTTCCCTGACCTAAAGCTTTCACTCTTATATTTGGCTCTGTGTTTTTTATTTAATAAGACCATTTAGAAATTCGTCTACAATACTGAAAGAAAGAGATCTTGATAGATGAAGCCCAAACAGATGATCTAGACAAAATGGCGACTAAGAACCTTGGGCTTAGAAAAGGAAGTCTGACTGCCACCCATTACTGCCCAATGGCAGGCCATCAGGCAAGACTCCTGCAGACAGGCCTGCCCACAACCACCACCCCCATTGGACCCTGTATTCTACAAATCCCACTCTGTCCCCCAATTCTACCCATCCCAAGACCTCAGCTCTTCCCTGAGACACAGACTCTGCCAGCTCCAATTGGACCAGGAAGGGAGTGACTGTTCTTTCAGCTGGTCACCCTATTCTCTTGGCCCTAGGCCAAGGGGCACAACCTATGCCCCCCTACCTCCACCCACTGCAGCCCTAGTTGCAGGGCAGCAGGCAAGACTCCTGCAGGCAAGCCCCCCCACACACCCTCCAACGGACCCTGCAATCTACAACTCCCACTCCTTACCCCAAACTCACCCATCCCCTGAGACCCCAGCAGCTCCCTGAGTCACAAACACTGCCAGTGCCAATTGGATTAAGGAGGCCTTCCTGAGACACAGGTATCACTTGCACCAATGGGAAGAAGAGATGGGTAAACACCAGTGCAAGAACACATTCAACAACACAAAGAGCAATATGGCAGCAATAGACCTAGTGCTTCAACAACAGCAAGACCTGAACATCTCAATGCAGAAGGAACACAAGAAAATGACCTCGAACATGACTCTATGAATATGAAAGAGGCCTTTAAAGAGGAAATGAAAAATTCCCTTAAAGAAATCAGGGGAAAAATAAACAAAAAATTGGGAGAAAGTAATAAATCCCTTAAAGAAAGCCAAGAAAAAACAATCAAATGGGTGAAAGAAACAGTTCAAGACTTGAAAAATGAACTGGAGGTAATAACATGGTGATATATTGTATCTCCCAACATATTGTGCACCCAAATAAAGTTTATTTGAGGATCAGAGGAAAAAGCCAGCCACTATATTAAACATAGAGGTCAGGCAATGGTAGCACATGCCTTTAATCCTATCACTCAGGAGATAGAGATCCATCTGGATTCCTGTAAGTTCAAAGCCACACTAAGAACAGAGACAGGTATGTTGGCACGTGCCTTCAATTCCAACACTAGTTAACCATAAAGGTCTGGAGGTCTATACAGACAGACAGGAAGTGATGTACTTGGGCAGAGAGAGGAAATGAGATGGCAGAACAAAAAAAGTACATAGGTGTGGGTATACAAGAAGTAGGTCTGTTTGGAGACTGAGATGTCAATGAGGTGAGGTTGTCTGTGGCTTGTCCTATTTCTCTGATCTCTCAGTTTTTCACCCCAATATCTGGCTCCAGGATTTTATTAATAAGACCATTTAGCAACTCATCTTAAACAATAAAGAAGACACAAACCAGGGAAATGCTAGGAATGGAATATCTGAGTAAATGAACAGGAACTACAGATGCAAGCATTACCAACATAATGCCAGAGATGTAAGAGACAATCTCTGGCACTGAAGATATGATAGATGAAATAGTTTTATCAGTCAAAGAAAACATTAAAGCCAACAAAGACATAACACAAAATGTCCAGGAAATCTGGGACACCATGAAAAGACCAAACCTAAAAATAATAGGGATAGAAGACTGAGAAGAATAATAGCTCAAAGGCACAGAAAATATATTCAACAAAATTGTAGAAGAAAAGTTTCCCAACCTAAAGTAGGAAATGCCTATGAAGATACAAGAAGCTTATAGAACACCAAATAGACTGGATCCCCCCCCCAAAGAAGTCCCCTCACCATACAATAATCAAACCACTAAACTTACAGAATGAAGAAAGAATATTAGGAGCTACAAAGGAAAAAGGCCAAGTAACATATAAAAGCAGACCCATCAGAATAACACCTCACTTCTCAATGGAGACTCTGAAAGCCAGAAAGTCTGAGACAAGACATTATGCATACACTAAGAGACCACAGATGCCAGCCCAGTCTCCTATACCCAGCAAAACTTTCAATCACCATAGACGGAGTAAACAGATATTCCATGACAAAATCAGATTTAAACAATATCTATCAACAAATTCAGCTTTACAGAAATCACTAGAAGGAAAAATTGAACCTAAGGAAGTTAGATGCACCCATGAAAACATAGGGAATAGATAATATTCCAACAAATCCCAAAGAAAGGAAACACATACATACTACCATCAAAAATAATAGGAATTAACAATCACTTGTCATTAATATACCTTAATATCAATAGACTCAATTTGCCTATAAAAAGATACAGACTAACAGAATGGATACGAAAACAGGATCTACTCTTCTGCTGCATACAATAATCACACCTCAACTTCAAAGACAGAGACTACCTCAGAGTAAAGGGTTGGGAAAAGACTTCCCAATCAAACGGACTTAAGAAGCAAGCTGATGTAGCTATGCTAATATCTAACAAAATAGACTTCAAACTAAAATTAATCAAAAAAGATTGAGAAGGACATTACATATTCATCACAGGAAAAAATCCATCAAGACAAAATCTCAATTTTGAACATTTATGCCCCAAATACAAGGGCACACACATTTGTAAAAGAAACATTAGTAAAGCTTAAATTGCACCTCAAACCCCACACACTAATAGTGGGAGACTTTAACATCCCAGACTTATGGGATACTGTAAAAACAGTACTAAGAGGAAAGTTCATAGCACTAAATGCCTACTTAAAGAAGTTGGAGAAATCTTACTAGCAACTTAACAGCACACCTGAACGCTCTAGAACAAAAAGAAGCAAACTCACCCAGGAGTAATATATGCCAGGAAATAATCAAATTGAGGGCTGAAATCAATAAAATAGAAACAGAGAACAATACAAAGAATCAGTGAAACAAAGAGTTGGTTCTTTGAGAAAATCAACAAGATAAACAAACCCTTATCCAAACTAACCAAAAGGCAGAGAGAGAATATTCAAATTAACAAAATCAGAAACAAAAAGAGAGATATAATAACAGACACTGAGAAAATCCACAGAATCATTAGGTCATACTTCAGAACCTATACTCCACAGAATTGGAAAATCTAAAAGAGATGGACAATATTCTGCATACGTACCACATACCCAAATTAAGTCAAGACCAGATAAACAATTTAAGTAGACCTCTAACACCTAAAAAAATAGAAGCAGTTATTAAAAGTCTCCCAAATAAAAAAAAAGCCCAGGGCCAGATGGTTTCAGTGCAGAATTCTACCAGAATTTCAATGAAGAGCTAATGCCAATACTCCTCAAATTGTTCCACACAATAGAAACAGAAGAAACACTGTCAAACTCTTTTTATGAGGCTATGGTTACCCTGATAACCAAACACACAAAGATGCAAAAAAGAGAATTACAGACCAGTTTCCCTCATGAACAATTGATGCAAAAATACTCAATAAAATACTGGCAAACCGAATCCAAGAACAAATAAAAAAATCTTATCCACCATGAACAAGTAGACTTCATCCCAGAGATGCAGGGATAGTTCAACATATGAAAATCTATCAAGGCAATCCATCATATAAACAAACTGAAAGAAAAAAACCACATGATCTCCTCATTAGATGCTAAAAAAGCCTTTGACAAAATCCAACAGCCTTTCATGATAAAGGCCTTGGAGAGATCAGGAATACAAGGCATGTACCTCAACATAATAAAGACAAAAAAATGCCAACATCAAATTAAATGAGGAGAAACTCAAAGTGTCTGTGCTACTTGTGTTATATTTAGGAAGTGATCTCCTGTGCCAATGTGTTCAAAGTTACTTCCTATTTTCTCTTCTATCAGGTTCAGTGTTGCTGGATTTATGTTGAGGTCTTTGATCTACTTGGAGTTGAGTTTGGGGCATGGAGATAGATACGAATCTATTTGAAATCTTCTGCATCCAGTTATGCCAGCACCATTTATTGAAGATGCTTTCTTTTTCCACTGCACAATTTTGACTTCTTTGTCAAAAATCAGGTATTCAGAGGTGTTTGGATTAATGTCAGGGTCTTCAATTCGATTCCTTTGGTCTACATGTCAGGTTTTATGCCAATACCAAGCTGTTTTTATTACTATAGCTCTATAGTAGAACTTGAAGTCAGAGGTGGTGATGCCTTCAGAAAAATAGTTCTCTAACAAGAATGAACCCAGCTCAGGGGAGTAAATGGGCACAGAAAGGGAGAGAGAGACCCTCACAGCAATGTTCTCAGAGATGGAGAACATTTTGAAGGTTCTTCTCTGATGATTAAAAGTCCACTGTAAAATGAAGTAAGATGTGTTCTATGCAAGCCTCATGTCAGACATACTGTAATTCTATTTCCAACCTCAGAAAATATTTGTCCTGTAAGAATTAAAACAAACAAACAAAAAAACAACCAACAATTTGTTAATTGCCCATTTTACCAAAGAGAATGTTAGAAACAACAAACTTCGGAGTAATAATGCCCAAAAAAAAATCTTCTTAAACATGTCCCCGTCATTGAATACAGCAATTTTTGCTTTCTTCCAACTCATAGTTTTGCTACCTAGAACACTAGTGATAAAGATTTCCAATTTGGTAAAGTCAGAAGTTCCGCCTCTCCATTAAAAGACAGAGGGGCCAGGCAGTGGTGGCTCATGCATAGCTTTAAGTCCAGAATTCGGGAGGCAGAGGCAGGTGAATCTGTGAGTTCGAGGTCAGCCTGGTGTACAGAGTGAGATCCATGACAGCTAGGGCTACACAGAGAAACCCTGTCTCAGAAAACAAAACAAAACAAACAGACAGACAAGATAGAGTAAGCAAGGCAAAGCCTTCACAGACCAGATGCTGATGCAAACAGTAGGGATATGACAAAGCATGTGGCATTTCCTCAAGACAAAGTTCTGGAGCCTGAGGGAAAGCGATGAAGTCTGTGCTATCTATGTCTCAGGCTATTCCCATCCTTACCCTACTCCTGCTTGTCACACAGGGAATTCCTCCCAGGAGAGGGCAGTCCATGAAATGCAGCACTAAGGCTGTTGGTCCCTTCAATCAGAAGAGAGAGGGGGTAAACCATAATCCTAACAGCATGGATTGTAAGACCGTAACTTATTGTTGACTAGAGAGGAATGACTAGACTTCCAAGGAGTCCAAACCTGAAGCTGCACTAGAGGAAAACATTGGAGTGATATACTAAATAAAAATTAACTAAACATTGACTTTTGTCACTTGGTAATACCACTTATGTGTTCTAAAGACTTCATATCTCATTTGCCCAAAACAATATAGCATGTATAATATGTAATACATACTATAAGCACTATAATTTAGGCAATATATAATGAGTAGAAATAAATTTAATCATTGCTTTTGTTACTGATAGCACTTAAGCTTTTCTCATATTTTTAATAACTTGATATATGATTAGCTAAGGAATATAATCTGTAATATATATTAATAATAATATATAATATATAATATATAATGTATACATTGTATTATACTTCTACTCATCTATCTGGATGGATCACAGCTTATCCATTCATTCCTGCTAAAGAATATTGGGATTGCTGTCAGGTTTTAACAATTATGAAAAAACTGCCGTTAACTCAAGTAGGTAGGTATTTGTGGAGATACAAGTTTTCAAGTCTGGTAAGTTGGTAAAAGTGTCATTGAGTTCATTGACTGGACCATGTCTCATGAGCTTAGTTTGTAAGAAGATTGCCATGTGTCTCTACTGTTTATTATTATTCTCACCAGCAGTGGGAGAGTCTCTGTTGCTCTGTGCCCTCATCAACATCTCACGCTATCAGTGTTCTCTATCCAGGCATTCTAACAGGTGTATAAAGTTCACTACCGGGGTTTTCATTTGCAGTTCTGCGGTGATGGAGGACATAAAATAACTCCTCAAATACTCTTTGCCACGTTTTTTTTTTTCCTTTTGTGTTGATGTGTTTGGTAAGATTCCTCTAACTCCTCCAAGATTCCCCTCACCCAAAACTCCCTCCCAACGTCATTTCTACAATCCGCAAAGTCTAGTTATACCCTCTGTGCGTGGGGTATAATGCTCCATCTTCTGGAGCATAGCCAACCTATCTGCAGCCACATCCCTGAGGAAAATGGGCTCTCCTCCCCCCAGGAGCTACCAATTGCTAATAGTTACTTGGTTATTAGTGGAGCCTTTGTGACTTCCTTCCCTCTCCATGATGGAGTGTCACTAGCTGATCTTACTCAGGCTTTCTGCCAGGAACCACGGCTGCTGCGGATGGAGTTCATGATTATAACACCCTCGTCATGCCCAGAAGACAGTATTTCACAGCAATCTTGCCCAACCTCTGGCTCTAATATTCTTCCGACTCCCTCTTTCTTAGTGTTCCCTGACCCTTATGGTGTCGGTGTATATGATATATATGTCACATTTAGTGATAAGCAGTCCAAGATCACTCATTCTCTGCCCAGTGACCACTTGGGAGTCTTTTCAGTAGCCAACCCATTGCTGCACCAAGAATCATCTCTCTTGAGGGGTGAGAATTACGTTACACTGTAGGTATAAAGAGAGGTATTTATAAGGCAGTTTGATACTTTAACAAAATAATAGTAGTAGAGTCTATGAATGCAGCAGCCATTGGCCACTTTTGCAGTTCCAGGCATGAGTCTGCTCAAATAGAGCAGGCCTTATATCTAGTTAGAGAGCTGCTGGTTACCTGTGTTATATTCATGTATCAAATGGACATATGTTTGTTTTCTTTAATAAAGGCTATTACTATATAGTCCTGCCTGGACTGGAACTAACTATGTAGAAGTAGCTGGCCTTGAACTCACAGAAGGTCGTCTTCCTCCGTCTCCCGAATGCTGGCATTAAAGGCATGTGCCATGATACCCAGCCCTTATAAGAATATCTTGCCAAGCCAGCTGGTTATTATTGTGGCTTTGAGTATTGACAGTTGGGTGGGACTGTTAATGGCTTCTTCCCACTCACCAACCTGCAGAGCATTTTCCAGTTTCTTATAATTTTATGTGTCCTTTGTGTTTTGGAATAGCAAATAATTCTTTATCAGATGTGACTTTTGCAATATCTTTTTGTCTGTATATCCTGTGAAATATTGCCTTTAGGTTATTGTTTGTAAATTTTTATTTTATAATCTGATTAATGTTGGCTTTAAAACATGAATAGAGAATTATTCTTTCTCTTTTTTTCTTTTTTTGTCTGTGGTGGGGAGAATTTAATACAATTTTCAGTGTTTCCGCCTTACGTATGCAGTAGACCCCCATCAGTAAAGATATCTGAATAAAGAAGTTACTATGTTGAAAAAATGTGTTTACTATAAGTAGCATCATTCACCTTTAGCATTACAAAATCATCTTCCTCTCCCTAGGAACATATTTCTGCTCTTTAATAACTTCACGGGATAATAACTATTCCAGTTTTATCTTGATTATTGTTAATATGTCATGCATCATTCTCCTTCTTTCCATTTTCTCTTTACTATGTCATTATATCTAAAGTACATTTCTTAACAGGCAGTATTTAGCAGGGTCATGATTTTTATTCAAGCTAAATGTCTCTGACATTTAAATTTAGACAACTGAAAAATAATGTGCTTTTGAATGAATTGAGTTTTACCACAGACTTTGAGATGTACATTTACTTTTATGCTTTTTTTTTGTTTTTTTGAGACAGAGTTTCTCTGTGTAGCTTTGTGCCTTTCCTGGAACTCACTTGTTAGCCCAGGCTGGCCTGGAACTCACAGAGACCTGCCTGGCTCTGCATCCCAAGTGCTGGGATTAAAGGCGTGCGCCACCACTGCCCAGCGTATTTTTAAATTGAATAAGGATTATGATTTCACATATTGCTTTACTGATTCTAAGTCTCTTTGGTGCTATGTTGTTTAATAGTACCCCTGGAACTTGTATATTACACCTTTAACTTAACATACACAATATTCAAAAAAGATTGTGTTCTACTGCCCAGAAAATGTGATAAGAAACATTCAAGATTATTTCTCTCCTTAATTTTCTTGCCATATTTACAATATATTTTATCTTCACTTATGTTATATCCCACTCATTGTTAAATTATTAGTCAGATTTTAGAGAGATTTTAATAGGAACAAAATTCTTCCATATCAGCCCTTGTATTTCATACGTTCATGGTTTTAGTTCTCTGTTCCTTTCTTCCACTATTTTTCTGAGTCTTCTTATGTTGGTTTCTTTTCCTTCCCAACCCTAGGAGTTTCTTTTCTCCTCCCCTCTCCACACCTCCGCATTCTGCTTTCAGGATGACTTTCTTTAGTCTCCACATATGATGGAGAACATGGCAATGTTGTCTTCTGTGCCTGTTCAGCTTAGTGGAACATGGCCCCCTTCTGCTCCACGTGACTATAGATGACAGGATTTCATTTGTCTTCATGGCTGAGTAACATTCTTCTCTGTATGAGCTTTTCTATACCTGGTCTATTTCCCCCCCTTTGGCTGCTTTTAGTATTTTTCTCATTTTTTTCACTGGTTTTGAGCAAACTGACATTTTTTTCTTTGTGTTTCTTATACTGGATTTCTATCAACTTTGATGTTTGGGTTTATAGTTTTAGTCAAATTTGGAAAAATTTGCCACTATTTCTTCAAAGATTCTGTTGTGTTTTTCCTCTCTTCTTTGATGACTCCAACTGCTTGTAGACTAGTGAGTGACACAGCTATTCTATTTACAAAAAGATTTTTCAATCTCATTTATATTATCTCTCTATTGTCATGCTTTTCAGCTCAACAATTTTATGCTATGTATAGCTAATCTGCCATTCCCTCCAATGCATATTCATGTCTGTAATCATAGAATCCATGTCAACAACTGTGAATACAATCATCTTTATTGCTCTCAGGTATCACTGGACTGAATCTGATACAGAATGCTATTGAAAAAAAATAGTTTCACACATTTTATCTGTCTTTCTTGAAATGTTGGAGGATGAATCAGTTACCGCTAGTTAATCTTGTCCATATATGGAAGCCATTTTATGGGGATTTAATTATGTAGTCTACTCTACATAATCTCTGTCCTTGATGCATTTAATATAAAAACCCCTGTAACCTTCTTTCTTACACTTTGGCCATTCTCCCTACTTCACAGCACATGATGTAAAGACTATATTACCCCCTTTCACTTCACATTCCTGAGTATTAACTACAAATGAGTGCTTCGCTTAAGCCTAGGTCCTCATTCCAGTATCATGTAAGCTTGAAATCGTGCATCTCTTCCATGCTTTCAGAATCTACTTTAATTTCAATCCAGGGGAGAGTCATTTTAATTGTCTGGACGTCACATTGGAATAGATACCTTATCTACATGCCAGGTGTATTCCAATACAGTTGTTATCACTTCAGGGCTACATTTCATGGGACATGGGAAGTAAATCTAGCATCCTGTTTGCATGGATACCTTTCCTTATCATGTAGAATAGCTGCTCATTTTAAGGTATACATAGTTTGTGTGGACAAGACCATGAGTAGATATGCAGTTTGACCTATCTCTACTTGGTCACATTTTTAAAATAGAAGTATTAATTTTCAAATCACTTTCAAATAACTGAAAAGCATGGGTTTGAGTTTTAAAAGTACTGATGCTTTCTGAATTCAGCCAGAAAAATTAATTATCCTGAGTCAACTTATTTCTGTAAATATCATTTTAATATTTTAATTAGTATTATTTCTGCCCAATGTATTATTGCAAATATATACCACGTGTGGGTTTGTTTATTAAGCAACAATTCAAACCTTGATATAATTGAGTGAATCAGAACTAGAAATTTTAAGGATGGAGAAAAAAAAGGCAGGCACATTGCACATTTGAAAAGTAGAAAATGTGTCCATAGAAAATACTGTTTTAAAAACCTATAACTCTGCCCCCTCCCCTGGAAAAAGACCATTTTAGGAAAATTTGAAGAATGTTCTTTGCCTTTACATTAACCCACCGACAACACAAAGAGTTTTGCTATCTTGAGAGCTGTTTGGTGAGAAATGATACCCCAGAATTAGATAATCCAATTCAATTCATTCAGACAAAACAACTTATAGCAAAAATAAAATGTATCAATATGTAAATATTTGTGTGTGAATTATTCTGAGCAGGCAAACACATAGAGGGTATATTTGAAACAGTATGGGAGGAAAGTAAATCATAATTGGACATCGTTTTCTGCAAATCTCTTAACAGTGACACTAGGTTCCATGGAAGCCAAATGCTCTACATACTTACATATTCTGGTACATCAGCCTGGGGAGCTACCACCACTGCTGCTCTAGCATGTAATTTATTAATAGCAATATGAAGCAATATGCTCTTAATTTCCATCACAGTAGCTTCTCAGGACAGGACGATACTGTGAATAAGGAAGGATAACCGTTGCTGCCATTTGTATTCATCCATTTGGAAGCTATTCCCAAAACAGACTGACTGGTAGCAGTTACTGTGTGTGTGTGTGTTCATGTTTGGGAGGTTTATGCTTTGAGGAAGACTTGCTCTATTGTAAATGACAGTCTGAGGGGCTCCTGTCATCGGCACTGAAGTTTACATAAACTAGGTTTAAAGGGACTCTCCCGATCATCTTGCAATTACTCAAGGCATACTTAATAATTGCCCTGGGAGGGAAGCCACATTGCAAGGCACATTCACCTAAGTAGCCACATGGGCTGGCAGGATCGTTTATATGCACAAGATTTTCAGAGCCTGTTTATTCCCTGGAGGGACTTTTATTTTCTTCAGTTTCTGCTTTAAGCATGTCGTACTTTTCCCTACCATTTGAAGGCAGAGGCCTCCTCCGTTTAGATAATAACATGTCACTGAGTACAGAAGTGACATCCTGAGTGCCACTCTTGAGTGAGGATGACCTGTGGAACTGTTACATGAAGGGTGTTTTACAAATGTCGAAGGTGATTACCCGCCAGGATATCCAATAAAGGTAAACAGGAAACATAAATCTCTCCTTTCCACAGGAAGGGCTTATTGTGCTCCCCTCCCATTTGCTGACAATCCCATTTGCAGAGGGATCCCAGTGGGAGTGTGTCTCGCACTAATTTTTGAGCTTGTCAAACTATCAAGGAATGAAATCATTGTGTTGCTCAAATGCAAATCTAGCATGAATATGGAAAAGGCGTTTCTGTACATTGGGAGAGTGTGTTTCTGTACAACTTTAAAATAAATCCACAAGAAGACATATTTCTTTTCAAACATTAAGAAACAACTCAGCTTAGTTGCAAAATACCTTCTCTTCCCAGGTTTCCAGGACAAGAAAAAAAAAATGCATCTCTTCTAGGCTCTGTGCCAAAATTATTCAGGACTCATAGTGGGGAGAAAGCAGATTGGGTAAATTCCCAATGTAAATTGCAATTGGAGGATGTTCCCATGAAGCCTAAAGACAAGAATCACCTGCCTCTCCAGCTTTGCTTACTGCTGTCCCATTCTCTGCAAAAGGAAACACCAAGCTTACAAACCTGCTTCTAGCCTCACTTCCCTGTGGTATACCGGTCGTCTTTGCAGACTGAATCTCGTAGTCCTTCTACACACATACAATTGGTTTTACAGATTGAAAGAAGTTGCATAAATTTCATGTCAGAGGCACTGGATGAACTGACAAGATCTGAAATCAGCAGATGGTTCAGCAGTAGCGTTGCCAGTTTATTCACAGATGTACTTCTTTAGGTGAAATGATCCCCTATAACAGCCATTCTCGACCTGTGTGTCGCAAGCCCTTTGGAAGGTCAAATGATCCTTTCACAGTGGTTGCCAAAGACCATCTATTATCAGATATTTACATTACAATTCATAAAAGTAGCATCAATACAGTTGTTAAGTAGCCACGAAAATAATCTTATGGCTGAGGGTCACCATAACATGACAAACTGCATTAAAGGGTTGCCTCATTGGGAAGGCTGAGAACTGCTGCCTTAAAAAAAAAAAAATACTGTATTAAGATCATGATGGGGGGAAAAACCATCATGATGGCTGACTGAAGCTAGTAGGAGCTCACGGACTCTGGACTGACAGCTGGAGAACCTGCATGGGACCAAACTAAGCCCTCTGAATGTGGGTGACAGTTGTGTGTTTTGGTCTGTTTGTGGGGCCCCTGGAAGTGGACTAGGACTCATCCCAGGTACATGTACTGGCTTTTCGGAGCACATTCCCTATGATGGGATACCTTGTTCAGCCGTGACGCAGGGAGGAGGGGCTTGGACCTGCCCTAACTTGGTATGCCAGTCTGTCTTGACTCCCCAAGGGAGGCCTTACCCACTATGAGGAGTGGATGGGGAGTGGGGTGGGAGAGGAGGTAGGCAGGAGCAGGAGAAGGGGAGGGAGAGGGAACTGTGGTTGGTATGTAAAATGAAAAAAGTTAAATAAAAAAAACTTAAAATAAAAATCTAAAAAAATACTGCATTAAAACTTGTACACCGGGGGCTCTACCAGAAATCAATGAATTTACTGTCACTATCTCCATCTTAAAGCTCTTATACATACTAAACAATCCATACAAAACCAATCTGTTAGCATCCCTATAATTTTATATACTTCCAAATATACACCTAAGGGTAAGGTCATTCAATGACCTTACAACACACAATCCATGTGTGTTTTGGTATTCACCTCAGGATAAGGCATCCCTTGAAATGCTTAAAATTAAGTATTGACTTTAATCTCTCAAAATTCAAATGAAATCAACTTTGATTTTCTCAGTGTTTGTCTAGTAGTGACTAAATTAAGTAAACCACACATATTCATGACAGTCTGGCTCTTGGTTAGTTCCCAAGTATGTCTGTACACAGCTCTTTATTCTGAACTTACAAGGAGATAAAGCAGCACATGCTGCTAACCCCAGAGCCACTAAATCATAAGACCATGATCTCCTCTTAGAGTATACCTATCCTGTGTTTGAACCGCAGAATGTAGTGTGAGGTGCTCTGACATTCTGTGCCCATCTCCTGTACTATCTGATGTCATGTGCATATGTAATGCAAATAAACCTTTGCTTGAATTGAACAACATCCTTCTTGGGTAACCTAAGTCATGGATACATTCTGGTTTGTTCCCCAAGATTAACTAAACTCATGCAAGTTTAGCCAGAACTACTCTGATATATGTTGTTAAGCCAAAAAGTTCAAGGGTTTGCCTAAGAAAAAAGGATGCCAGAGAATGAGGCAGCAAATGAATATGCCAGGGCCACCGAAACACATTCCATTCAGTAGGAAAGCATGGAACCCCTCATCCCTAGAGACTATAACTAGCTCAAGAGAAAGAGACTAAAGAGAAAAATTGAAAAGTCACTTGAATATAGTCTTCCTTAACGAATATCAGCACACTGAATAATGTGTATATAGATATTCATGATTCTGTATGAATATGAGTGATCAACACTTTCAAATAAAAATAAGAAGTACCTTAAAAACAGAGTAAGAAAAGATGATGACATGGATAAAACACAAGCAGCTACCAAGGAAGGGGTCAGATTTATTAGATAGAGCATATAAAAAAGAAAACAGATTTTCTGAATTTGAGATACACACACACACACACACACACACACACACACACACCAGAATTATAAGGCATAACATGAAAAACAATAAAAATATGTTTAAAATTACAATACGAGTAGTTACCAAACTCTATAAAATTACTATTAAATTTGTGAATTTGATGGTGAGATCCAAGAGCGGAAAAAAGTAACGGAAAATCTAGGGAAATGAATGAACACGGAAGACAGAGCATTAGACACTGTTTATAGTACTACAAAGAATTAGAACAAAATAAAGATGCAGAAATAGATAGCCATTTGAATGGGAAAGCATCTGCCTAGGAAAATCAAGGCCGTAGGTTCACTCATAGTACTGCAGCAATAATCAATAACAAAAATAATGATGATGATGGTGATGAGGATGATGATGTGATGATTCAAAACAGAACCTCATTATAAAAGACCCCTCAAAAATTAAAATCTACATATATATGCTACAGGAAAAGTAGTGAAAATATTATAAAGTTTATGGAAGTAATCAAGTGTCTCAGTAAGCATTATTGTTTCATACCAAATTATGAAATCTTAGAGGATGAATTTCTGGTGGTAGAAATGAGACAATTGGAAATTTTTCAACATCTGTGGATATCTGTCTCCACATCTCCTCAACTTCTCTTGATAGGAGATACAATCTTCCTTCCCCTCTAATTTCTAAGTTGTTTTTCTCTAATTAGTTAAAGAGAAGTTCATACTTGCCTAGTAGACTGAAAGCCAGAGGGACATCCAAGACATGAGTCCTTACTGGTTTTCTATTCCTGTACAATCAATGACTACAAATACAAAGGCTTGAGGAAATGTGTTTTCCTTTCTGCATGACATGAAATGCAGGTAGAGATTCCCTGGACCTCTGTCTAGTATCTAATCAGACAGAATCCAGCACTGGCCGATAATACATACACTTGGCTCAAAAAGATCCACCTCCAAACTGTCAATTGTCAGAAGCATTTACCTCCTTGAAGCTACAAGCCTGGAACTTCTCCTTCCTTCTTGTCATCCAGAGACGATGCCCTCATTTCTAAGGGCACTCTCATAGTTCCTCACCCTGCGACTCTCTCTATGGACAATTTACAACCTAGCTATCTGCTTCTTTAAGGCTAGCACAGGAAACTCTCCTTAAAGACTACCAGAATGAAATCCCATTAAACAAAACACAATCACATTGGAGCAGATGGAATTTCATTGCTTTCTTCAAGGTCTATTGGTTAGAATAAGTCATAGGCCCTGCTTGTATTTAAAAAAGAGTATTACACAATAGCATGACTCATTGTGGCGTACCTACTCTTGTCATTCATATGGGGTCTGGACCTCCTTTGCGATTAGGACCTCATCCATCAGACTTCCAGGTGAATTCAAATTTGGTCAGGGCATTAACTTAAAAAGATAACTATCATCCAGGAAAGTACAAACTGGCAAGCTAAATTTTATGCACCTGTGGAGTACTATAACTATTGGAGAAAAACTATAAACCAAACAACATATGCCCCATGTAGCAGAATTACCAAAACAGATGGTCAAGGGATATAAAATAAGCACAATAAACATTATTGAATATAGGAGGGAGTATATTAATAATATGAAGCAGGAGTAAGAAGTCATTTTTTAAAATTGGAATATTAAATATGCAGAGTACAGCAGATGAAATTTTTTGTTTTCTAAATAGGAGTCCAATTGAAGAGTTGGATGAGTAAGAAAATGATCACATTGAAAAATATTCGAAGAATACACAGAAAATGGACAGAGACACAAAATGTATGAGACACCTGGGGGATGCAGAGGAGAGTAGCAGTGTAAATTTCTGTAAGTTTAAGATGAAAACGAATACAGAAAAAGAGGTGTGTTTGCACAAGAATAGAGGGAAATTTTCCATAGTTAAAAACAGTGTGAGACCTCAGTCTTGAAGGGCCCAGAAAGTATCCAGTAGCTTAGGTAAGAAAAGGTCATCTTGGTTCATCCAAAGCACCAAACATCCCAACACATTTGCGCGCGCGCGCACACACACACACACACACACACACACACACACACACACACACAATTGCAGGCAGTGTGTGGTGAGATTGGCTTCTAGGGTTCCTTATGAAACTAAATCACCATTAAAAATAGAAGGTAAGATGCTGAGGGAGCTTCCTAGCAGACAAGGCCATGGGTTCAACTGACAGAATGCAACCATAAAAGAAAAAAAAAATCAGGGAGAATAAAAGTACTTTCAGGCATGTTTGTGGAAGGGTAGACATGTGAAAATCCACTTAGGAAAATGCTCTTGGGAGAGAAATGTATATATGAAGAAAATACAAGCCGGGAGGTGGTGGCGCACGCCTTTAAACCCAGCACTCGGGAGGCAGAGGTAGGAGGATCTCTGTGAGTCCGAGGCCAGCCTGGGCTACAGAGCAAGTTCCAGGAAAGGTGCAAAGCTACACAGAGAAACCCTGTCTCTAAAAACAAAAACAAAAACAAAAATTCACAAGTGATCAAAGAAATTGTTGTACTAATAAAAAGTGCAATATAACAAGAAAATAAAACTATCATAAGTGACCATAAACCTTAAATAATATACTCACAAAATATATAATGCCAAATTACGCTGATACACATACAAATTGTCAGTTGTTGCTAGAGCAGTGTCATGGTCCTTTCAAGAATATATAGACCCCCAAAGTTTAGTAAATAGAAATTGTAAATCACAGGCAATAGTGTAGATGAATCTAATTAATCTTCGGGGGTAAACTGAGACGTTTGCAGCCAAGAAACCATAGAACATATATTCTTATTGATCACACATAAAACATTTATAAAATTAACCAAAGGAAACTACAATAAATTATTTAAAAAAATAATTAAGTGAAGGGATGGAAGGAAAGAAAACATGTCCACCTAGGGATAGAAGATGAAAGATTTTATATATATATATATATATATATATATATATATATATATGTAACCCTGTGATCTAAATGCAAAAAATAGAAAATAGAAAGTAATTACAAAGAGCTTTAAAGTTCTTGTGGATTTGGAAATGAAATACGTTAGTAAGCTGACCTCTATTTACAAAAATCAGCATACAAAAAGAGAATGCTTAATCAAAATTTGCAGGAAGCAAATTTACTTGTGGCTCTCAGGAAGGATGTTTTTGAAAATAAGGGAAGATTAAACTCTAGGTAACAGAAACAAGAGCATCATAAGAAAAACAAAAGGAAGAGGGGGATGAAAGGCAAGGACAGGTTCGTACAGCACAGTGACCTCAGAAACGCAGCAAAGCTAAGAATGACAGTGTATTATACCCTAATCCGAATTTGGAAGACATTATTAATGGGTAATTATAATATGATAATTCAAGAAAAAAAGTGGAGAATTTAAAATTTAAAAATGTGTTCAGAAGAACAAAGCCACGAAAGTCAAAATGGCTTGAAAATAATTGCAATAAATTAATGAGGCATTTAAAAATTAAAAAGCCTAGTTGGAATAAATGTCTACAATAAATGGTAAAATGAAGGGGAAACAGAAACTGAAAGCTAGAAAAACAAAATTATAAATGACACATGCTGTTGGAATAAACCTTGAACAAACTCTGCCAGGCCTTGACCAAGGCCCTGTGTTGAGACTCCAGCCCCTTCCTGCTTCAGTCTCCAACTATCTCCCACATTCTGATAGCTAGGGACATGCAGTTTCTAAAGGCCTTGTCTGAGAAAGCAACCTCAGCAGGGAGACCTTCCCTTTCCCCAAAGCCCTTGTACAAACTCCAAGTGTCCCTTTCCCTCTTTAGCATACATCCTTTTCTGTTATGTCTGCCCCTGGCTAAGAGAAACCGTCCCATCTGCTGAGGTTAGACTGCTGCCTTCTGGCCTCCTGACTCCTTAAGCTGCCTCAGAATTCTATCTAACATTGCCTGGAACCCCAGAATCTCAAAGGGTGGAGGAGGAGTTCAAGGTCAGCCTCGAGTACCAAGTGACAGAGACCCTGTCAAAAAATAAATAAATAAATAAAAATAGGAAAAAAAATCTTCTGTCCCTACTTAAAGCTTCAGATTTTTATAGGTGAACTCTACCTAATATCTATGAGACAGTTAATTCATGTTTGTACAAATTGTTTTAAAAAGAATAACAAGAAAATCACTAAAACTAAGCAATAAACAGAATGGGATTCTATGAGTTTAAGGTTCCTGAGTTGAATTTTTGAGACTTTCATCAAGCTCATGTAATGTTTATACAGAAATAAATTATAAACAACTATTATTATTTTGTCAGTGAAAATACAAGGGTAGATGCTGGGGAAATGGCTCAGTGAGTAAAGTACTTGCCACTCCAGGATGAAAACTTGAGTCCATGTGTTCAGTGGCCATGTAAAGAGCTAGATGCAGTAGCAGTTCCTGTATCCTTAAGGGCTGAGACAGCTGGATGTCTGGAGCTCACTTACTAGTCCATCCAGCCAAGTGATTGTCAATTTCAGTAAAAGACTCAGTGTCAAAAACTGGGTACTCTCATGTGTTCAAACATGTATACCCAATGACACACACACACACACACACACACACACACACACACACACACACGTGCATGCATATCGGCACTTAAATTAGAAGAGCAGTTGTAGTAAGACAAAATCAGGAGAAAGATCACCTGAAGTAATTTACACCATATAGGAACATGAAGGTCAAAATGAGGGACAAAATAAATCTAATACAGTGGAATGCATATTGAAAAAAATATTGTGATACTCAGGTGTGGGAGACAGATTAACAATATACTAAAGTCATCTACAATGGGCAGGTGTGAAGAATATGGCTGGGGAACATTTGAAAAGGTTCTGACATTACAGTACATCTTTGCCACATTAAAAACCAAAATTCTACCCCATGAATAAAGACATCGTGTTTCTAGCCTTATAGCAATATCTAGAATAGAAATGTTTAGCACACCAATAGAAACTGGTACAAAAATATTAACCAACATTAGAAAGAATAGGAGTAAACGAATTACAAGTTTAAAAAGAAACTCTCAATCTTGCCACCAAGACAAAAAATACAAAATAAAATAACTATCACATGCTGGAAAGATATATAAACTATTGTCCTTACGTGTGGCAATACAATACCTAAGTGATCTCTTTTGTCACCAGCAACAGAATCAAGAGAGGATTCAGTCCGGTCCTGACAGGATGTACAGCAGCAGAAATGCTGTAGTGAGTACCTTAAAAAATCAAATAATTTGCATTGACATGCAGGGTGTGTTCAGTTGCAAAAGAGAAAGACGTAAAACCCAAACCTACAGAGGAGATGGCTGGGCAACCCTACCTATTTCATGTTACTGTCCAAGAAGCCCAGCTGGTATGCTGAAGTCCTTGTTGTTCAGTGATGCCCTAGGATGAATAAATTTTATTCACTTGTGTTTTATTTTCTAAGGGGAGGGTTAACCTGGATTAGATATTCTCACTTCCTAAGCTCTAAATACCTGGTTCAAGATAATCCACATTTATCATGCAACAGGGTATATCCAATCAGCATAAGTAAACTCTTACCACAAATTAATTTCTGATTAAACACTTTAGCAATTAGAATATGTTACCAATTATCAATTATTTAAGTGCTAACATATCACAGCACTTAGCCAAGCCTAGTTTTTATAAGGACTTCAGCTAAGCCTTCCACTGAGCAATTTTGCCACTCAGTACCAATAAGCCAGCTTCCTCCCAATATGTTCAGCTTTGCCTGCCCTCAAGGAATTGCCCATTCTCTTTGTTACGTATTCATTCATGGGCTTTTTGATTAGTACTACAAAAAAGCAGGGAGTTTAATTGTGTTATAAATTTCAGATAAAGGACAGTACATGCAAATTTGCCCCATATTTTGCATGTGGCATACAACATCTAAAATCTCTACTTGTAATTCTAAGCTATCGTTCCCTTGAACCTCAAAGATGAAAATATTTAGGAAAGTTTTTAATTTTTACCCAATTTTGTGGAACTAGAGCCTACTCTGTGGTAATTTTCATTGCCCATAGAGACTCAAATCTGCTGTCAGAACAAAGGGAGAATCCAACAAAACTAAGAACCAGCTCCAATCTACAAAGGAGAGGAAAAAAGAGAGTATTCAAATTTTGGTTGGACTTGTTTTGGTTGTTTGACTGAAACAGGCTCTCACACTGTAGCCCAGGCTAGTTTGGAACTCACTGTGTAGCCCACCCTGGTCTCTGACTCACAGAAATCCTCCTGCATTGGCTCCCTTAGTTCTAGAATTCCAGGTGTCCTAGTTTGCTTTCTGTTGCTGATATAAAACACTTCTGAATAAAATAAGTTGGGGAAGATAGCATTTATTAAGCTCAAGCTTCTAGATCACAATTTATCATCAATGGACGCGAAGGCAGTAACTCCAGACAGAAGCTGATTGAGAAACCACAAAGGAACTCCTAGCTTGCTACCAGGCTCCCATTCAATTACTTTCCTTATATAATCCAGGTCTACCTGCTTAGTGATGGCATCTTCCACGTGACCTGAACCCTCCTGCATCAATTCAAAAAAAAAAAAAAAAAAGTGTTCATAAATATGCCTATAGGCTAATATGATGGAGGAAATTATTTAACTGAGGTTTCCTCTTCTAAGGTCTGTGAAGTTGGCAAAGACTAGCCATCATGTCAGGTTTGACATGTATTTCAGGTTTGACAATGTAATTCAAAAATCACACTTAGAATTACGTGGCTTACAAGCACAGTTATCCCTAGAATCCAGAGCACTCTGGTTCCAAAGCCATTCCCTTTCCATTTGGCCTCACTGAAATGGATGAGTAGACAATTTTGTTGCACTGTGAGGCCATCACTCATGAGTAACATGATCTCCATCAGCACTAGGTAATGACCATGGGATCCCTAGGGGCTCTGAATGATGGCACTACTCTGACTTCAGCAAGCTGTGTGGGAGCTCAGTCAGCTGTCCCAGGGAACCCACAACTGAAATGCCACTGTAGACAAGGAATGCAAGGAGAACCCATAACAGTAACTTGGAGCCCTGTTAGTTAACTTATCCTGATTCCTAGAGGTTCAGAATATGTCATCTGAAGCCTCCCTGCTGTACTCACCAATAAGCAAAGCCTGACTTTGAATTAAGAGAGCCCTTAACAAGCCAGTGCCCTTCCCACCTGTCCTTCATTGCTCCATGGCTCCCGCCCTTAGGGAAAAATCACTCTGATTATGTAAGCTAATTATTCATGCTGTTTCTTTTGTCTTTCTTTTTCCTTCTTAAATGGTAGTCATCTTTAAGAGAATCCAATAGCCTTTTTAAGCAGGAGATTAAACTACTAGGAAGTAAAAGAAAGTAATACTTCAAATCAAATAACAGGGCAGTTTAAATTTATTCTATTTTTTTTAATGACCCATACCCTTATTCTCCACTCTTAACTGCACCTGTTCAAAATAGTAGAGTGACCCAAAGTCACCTTGAGTCCATCTACCCTTCCAACTTGAAAATATTTTTTCCTTTGTTTTGTTTTTAGTTTCTTTCAGGCAGAAGGAACTGCTCTTAGCTGTGAGACCACGCAGCCCTATTTGGAAAGCATTTGTGAGTCCCTGTAGTATAATGATTTTCCTTCAGAGAGTATGTAATTTTCGGTTCTTGCATAACAGCACAGATTTTTAGAGTATTATTGAAGTTTGTAATTTTATTTCCCTCTGACAATTAAGTGCTCACTGCTGTTATGGAGGTTTTTTCTTCCTTCCATCACATTTGGATGAAATCGGAAGGGCAAATTTCACAGCGTTGGGAATACTCAGGACTAGAAGTGTAAATGTTTTGTGATTCCCTTGCTGAAGAATCATTTCACACATAGGCAAATCTATCACGTCACTATCTGTTTGTTTTCAGTTACAAACAAGCTGTAACCCAAAGCATATGATGCACCACCCCAAAACAATCAATGTGCCATTTATGCACTTCCTTTGTTTAGGAAATAGTTTAAGAATTTACAGTACATTAACTCAGATGTGGAAACTAACCTTTCTGCAGAGCGGGCACATCTTCCAAATAAATTCATTTTCCCTCAAGAACTCGTCATTTCCCATCAATAGTCACATCTCTTTCTTGTCGGCTGCACTCAGATCTGAACAGTAAAACCAGCCTTCTGGAGAGACCCTCCTCGCTTCCACTTTGGTGTCAATGAGACACATCACCTTTCTATTCCTGGCAGCTGAATACAAACTATGAATTCAACTATGAACGAAGCAGCCCTGTGTAGACCTGCATGATTCACCCTGTCCCTTGGAGGCAGAGTGAAAGCATTTCTAGAGCAAATGATGAGTGTTCAGTAGCAATTAAGTACAGGGCAATTTGCCTTTGACTCCTTTGGAATTGAATTTTATGATTTATATAAGAATAGTAATGCTCTCCTTTGTCTTCGGTTGTGTGTGTGTGTGTGTGTGTGTGTGTGTGTGTGTGTGCGTGCGCGCGTGCGCACATGTACATGTGCCTGGGAGGTATATTTGTGTGTGTGTGTGTGCCCTCATGGTGTGAATGTGGGTATGGAAATGCCATGCACATAGGTGGAGGTCAGAAAACAACTTCAAATACTGGTCTGCACCACCTACCTTGTTTGAGACCATTTTGTTGTCTTTCTGCCAGACTAGCTCATGACCGTCCAGGAATATTCCTGTTTGTGCCTCCCATCTTCCAGTATAACAACTGGAATTAAAGACACTCATCCTGCTAAGTCTGGCTTTGACTTGGGTTCTGGGGATTCAAACTTAGTTTCTCACTCTTTCATGCAAGCACTTTACCTACTGATACCAACTGACCCATTTTCCCAGCCTGATGGTGCTCTATTAATCTTCATCCATTGTCTTTAATCCATTTGAGGATGATTAGAGTTGCTTAATGTGGCTTCTCCTGACATGGCTTATTTGTTCAATAATCTGAGCCCAAGAAAGGGTCCAGAGCGAATCTGAAACCTAGGTTGACTCAACCTTTTCCTTGTAGTTTGGTACAGCCACTCTCCAACCAAAATTGTTCCCTATAATAGCTAGATTTCATGTTCTTTTCCTCTTCTGCTTAGGATTGTGCAACTGGGGCGCTAGATGAGTATGTGTGATCTTCTTTTAATGGGATAACTCTACCATAAAATCTACTACCAGGCTTATGGGCTCTCGATTCTTTCTGGCACATAAACATGTTCTGTTACAAATAATCCTTATGCTAAAGCTTTAACATTTGATATGATTATATTAAAGATCAGATCACTGAAGAGGTAATTAAGAAGAAATGGAGTCATCTGGTAAGACCAATAACCAATATGTTCATGTGAATATACAGAAGAGAGCCCAAACTCTCTCCATGGATAGGCAGCAAGGAAAGATTACATGAGGATCTACAAAGTAGACTTCAGCCATCCCTTACCAGAAACTTATTATGCCTTATCTCAGAATTCCTGATTCTAGAACAGGAAAATAAGTTCTGTTGTTTAGTATATCTACACTGACATTTGGTCATGGGGGACAGAACAGACGAATATGCATTCCTTGAAAGAAATTTCTAAGAAATATTTTTCTGAAACTGTAGCTATAAACTGTCCTGGGTATAGCAAAAAAAAAAAAAAAAAAAAAAAAGCCCACTGAATGCTCTGCCCACTTTGGAATGTCACGCCTCTTAGGAGATTTCCCAGGGCAAGATGTGATGGTTACTATTTTGCCTTATTACTTTGGTCCAAAACAGCAATTCGTTGTTGCCTGTTGAAAGAAAGGTGTTTCGGAATTTTTTTGTTGTTTCTATTCTTGTTGTTTGTTTTGGTTTTTTTTGTTAGGTTTTCTAAATTTGAAGAGCTCAGTCACAGTGTGAGTGCATTGCAGGGATAACTCTGTGTTCCCAAGATAAGTGAACACAGACAAGATGAGAACCCTAAAATACTGCTACATGATGAGGAAGGTTCTGTGTGCACTATGCTCAGGATTTCAAGGACTTCTCCAGCTAAACTGGCCTAACTTGGCTGAATCCATAGTTCCATCATCATGCTCAGGAAAATAGCCAGACATCTTCGCCAGGTGTATTAATATTGATTCATGACATATGTGCTTGCATATATGTGTACTTGTCTTTCAGTTTTATGAAAACTAGATGATTTCCATTGAATTTCCACCTTGTAGACATCAAATAGTAGTTTAAACTGTGGGAATTCAAAGATCCAAAAGGAGCTCATGTCTGCTGCTTGCACTTCCCGAACTCAGCACCAGATTCCTTCTTTGTCATGAGTTAGCTCATACCAACTAGCTTTGCCTAGGCTCACTTCTCTTTCCTCTCCCATCCCCTGAGTTTTCCCATAACTAATATATTTTAATAGCTTAAACCAAAGAATAATAGAGATCCAAAAATAAATAAATTCAGGAGAGAGAATGAGGCTAACTAACCTCTATTTGACTGAAGACATTTAGTCTTGTTGTCCAGTAAGACCTCAGAGACCTTTCAGTTTGAGGTCAGAGCTTATTCATTCTGTCTGGACCTACTACTGACTAGTTTGATTAACTAACAGGATTCTTGCTATCTGTCTGCACCAAATCACTGTGGTCTTTGCAATCTTCCCTGAGTCTGGCTAATGAAACTTAAACGATGTCCTTTTTCTCTCTCCCCACCCCCATTTTCCATTCCCGGGGTCTCTTTGCAGCTTCCAATTGGATTGGGCTAGGGAGAACAGCCCGTGTGTAAGCTGGCCAAATTTAAAACAGGATTTATGAATCCTGAGCAGGATTTTCATACTGTCTATATCACCGTGAAATTATCTGCTGGGTCCATTTAGTAAACAAGACAGCAGGTTGAAGCTGGCTGTTCTCAAGACCAGCAGAGAGACTTGTGATTATGTAGTGGTGCTGGGACTAACAGGGCTTTAGTTAGAGAGGTGGGCTTGTACAACTCAGCATTGCTTTTCTGGTACCCATGTAGGAAGCAACTGGAGAAAGGCATGTTTGCACAGTTTCTGCACTCATTATTAATGCACAGCATATATTATTCAAAATAAGCAATTATCCCAAAGAAAATAAAACTATTTGCATTTCCCAAGAGAGAATTTGCCCCTCTGAGGAAACCGGTGTCAGACAGGGAGCAGGAAACTGTGGACTAGGGCAGAAACTGTTTCGTTTCTCTCTGCAGGAAAAGATGCAGGAGACACAGGTGCATGCTCACCCCTGCACATGCTGGCCTTACCCAGCCTGATTTTACTTAGTCCTCATACAAGTATAGCATGGTCTTGGTGTTTAAGTTGAACTTAGTTCCTTACTAAATAAGAAATCAACATTATAAGCACAAGGATTTTTTTGAAATTTTAAGAACATTAACAATGAAAAATGCTTTTTCTGTGCATTATAAAATGATTCTGTTATTGTTTTATAAATTTTCTTGGCAAAGCCTTATAGTGTGGAAATAATTCTTTTGTATAAGTCCTCACATATCTACAAGAAGTTTTCCTGAATGTTCAGAGCAGTGGTTTTCAAATTTTCTAAAGCAATCAAAATGCCCGGTGTATGTAACAATTGCTGATTCTTAATTCCAGGAGCTCATATTAATGGGCAAATGAATAGTACTCAATAATTTATATTTTTTAAAATTGCCTATATGACTCCAAAGCAGAGATTGCATGGACCACCTATAAGAAATACTATTCTAAAGTTGAGTATTCAATAAGGCAGTCTTTAGTCCATATCACAAATGAGTACCAGAATGTAGGATGGTACAAATTACTATGTGATAGAACAGTAACATATGCATTGGGATTATAAAACATTTTTGTGAGAAATAAATATAGAATGCTAGATTGGTTGTTTTATATGATTACATCTTGATATAATACTTTGAGAATATTTTGAGTTAAAGATCACAATCACCAGAAAATATCTTACCAATTTTTCCTATTTAACATGTCTCTTTGAAAGTCTAAAATTGCAAACATGTTCCACATTGTATTTCTATCAGACCGATACTGATAAGAGGATTATGCACAGAATTGGACCAAGATGGTATGTTAACCAAAATAAAATGGAGGAACAAAATACATTGAAAGTGTGAAACCAAATTTTATTACCCAAGACACCTTTTAAAAAATTATTTTTGTTTTTAATTATAGGCATGCACAGCTGAGTGTGAGTCTATGCATGCGTGTGCAGGTACCTGTGGAGGCTAGAAGATGGGTATTAAACCTCCTGGAGCTAGAACCATGGGTAAGATGCTAGGTAGTGGTGCTGTGAACCTAAGGATGATTCTCTGTGAAAGCAGTAGGTCCTCTTAACAGAGTCATCCTTCCAGCTCCAGATTATCTTAAGTTTGGACTGACTTCTAAGATCCTTGAGAAGCATATTAGATGAGAGCTGTGGAGCAGCTCAGATGGCCTACTGCAGAGAAAAGGGTGGGGCCAACCAGACAGAAATGTGGTGAACTTAAGTCAGGCCAACTTTAATTCGTAGGACCCTGTCTCTTTAAGAAAGACCTAACATGGTTTCCTGTTCTATTGCTTTCATAAGAGCTACAAGTCTATGAACCATTTCTAATTATTTGATGCTTTTGACTTTTCTATGTGTTGTTTGTTTCTTTGTGGGGCAGAGAGGTGTTTTCTGCTCCACAGGGGCTAGAACTAAGTCTACAATTTACATCATTCTGGAAACTTGATATTGATTTCATCAAAATGTATTATCTCAATAAGTATAACAAATGAGTGACTGAAAACATCTTCAATATTATATATTTGTAGCTGAAAGTTTTCCTTTGTCCCACCTGGCCCAGAGTCAGGACAAATCTCTCTCAACTGCTGGTCCCGCAGCCGCTCAGACCCAAGTAAACACATAGAGGCTTATATTATTTACAAACTGTATGGCTGTTAGCTCAAGCTTATTGCTAACTACCTCTTACACTTAAATTAACCCATAATTCATATTTATGTTTAGCCATGTGGCTTGGTACCTTTTCTCAGTTCTGCCTTCACATCTTGCTTCCTCTGTGTCTGGCTGGTGACTCCTGACTCAGCCCTTCCTCTTCCCAGAATTCTCCTTGTCTGCTTATCTCTCCTATACTTCCTTCCTAGCTACTGGCCAATCAGCATTTTATTTATCAACCAATCAGAGCAACATGTTCACAGCATACATAGCAACATCATCCATCATATATTCCCTTAAACTAAGGACAAAACCATCCCCAGATATTGTAGGAGCAAACCATTATGACATTGCTCAGAGTGTGATCAGCAATCTGTACCTAGAGAAAGTTAGGAAGGGTATATGTGCACCAAAACTTAATATATTAAAGATACAGGATAATCCTGCAATTAGAAATTATTCAAGGCTATCATAATGAGCACTTTGCATAAGCATGGAACTATTTTTATGGTATACATTAACTTCCTGCTCATTAGGTTTCCATAGAAACCACTTGTGGAGGAACTCATCTGGAGGCAGGAGGTTCTTTGCCCATCACTAACCCCATGGGCCAGGAAAACTATATCTCTGATGAGGCATGCAGACAATGCCTCTCTGGTCCTCAATATTCCTTCTCCTATCCTAATCTCTAAAGACAAAAAAAAAAGATTTTTTTTTAGCATCTCAGCTCTGTCTATGCCTGTATGGAATTAGCAAAACCATATACTTCAGGGTGAGCTCTTGGCATGGCCAATCACCTTCTCCAGGATTCTTATTTTCTGGTCTTTTTCATGGGATTCCTTAGTGTTGTCTTCTTAAAGACACATTATTTTGGTGATACTCTCTACGTTCAAGCCAAGTCTTGAAGAATGTCTAAATTCATTCCTGGTACTTTAAAACCATCACCACCTGGGTAATTTAGACATGACACAGGTATAGCAGTCACACCTATGGAGGCTTACAAGATTTAGTTAGCAGAATTTAGTGCCCAAGAAGGAGCTGCTCTCACATTGAGGAATGAGTAAATATTGTTTCTTCATACGATAGAGACATGAACAGTGATGCAAGACACACTTAGCTAGTTACTCCTGACTTTTTAATAAGGTATGAGTCCTCATTCTGTGAAGACAGCATCTTCATGGCCTGGTCAACCCCACAGATCTCCTCCTCTCCAGGTTGCTGCTCAGGGATTAATTTTCAACATAAATTTTAGAAGCTAACATGGTCAAACCATAGCAACCAGTATGCAATGGAATCTATCTGCAGTTTAGCCAGAGAAACAAGCGGATAAACAGCAGGGGACATAGAAAAGGGCATCTCTGTATTCAAGGTATTTCCCACCACACTCCCTCCACAGTAGTCCCTTTTAAGGTACTTGAATAAAAGACTTCCATACCATATTATTGGTGTTATCATGGTACAAAGGATTCTGTTCCTTTTGCTACTGCACTAGATAAAGTGATTCCACAGGCAAATATTTACAGTAAAAACTTTGTTTGCCTTAGTTCCAAGTTACAAACAAAAATCACTGTCTTCTAAACTGATTTAAGCTTTTCCATGACGAGGATTTTACTCTAGCTGAACTTCACTCTACGCTCCCTGACCCCCACCTCCATCCAACCCAATCAAGTTTCCAGGTAGATGACCAAGCAGGTCTGAATTAATGATATTTTTCCCTGAGAACCAGTTAGGCCTGCATTCCTTGACTGTGTATGGGCCTTTTGTATAGACAGCTACACTCTACTGGGAAGCATGCACCAAAAGGCAATATTAGCAATTCTTAATTCTATAATTCTGCATTGTTATTCCCCAAGCCTAAGCATAGTGTTCTCTCCCAATATAGAATAAGAATGCAGTATTTTTATAAAGTCATTTACCAAACATGCACTTCTTGGGGGAGGATGGGCAACAAAAGACCCCTATCCTCTCCTTGTACTGGAGAACTCAGTTCATGCTAAGCAACTTTGCATTTGTTTATTTATTCATTTCACATATTCATTTCATCAAGAGAAATCTGTCCAAGTCAAATTCTGCCTCTTCTCTAAGTGGCACACAGGACAGGAGATAAGTAGGATTGGCTCCCTCAAATTCCAATGTCCCTAGCTCACTCAAAAATTGTTGTTATATTCCACTGATCTAGTTTCTCCTTTCTTAGATGTATGGTAGGTAGCTGTGAGGAGCCAATTCACTTAACATAAAATATTAACATTCATTAGGCTTCAGGTTTGGGGTTCTTTCTTTTCCCAGTGTGTAATTAAAGCACTGTGGAAACAAATGTAGTTCCTTAAATGAGGTGTGACTGTGCCAGCCCCGAGTAAAACCCTAGGCATGGAAGTGAAGGGGGAAAAGAAAGCCATGCAGACATGGAAATAATCTCTCATTACTTTACTATAAGAATCTTAATTAGTCCCAAAGGTTTTTCATTGCTCATTTTAAACCAAAATCAGGTAGATCAGACAATGAAATGTGTGTCAATCAATCTCTGCTAGAATCAGCCAACTGTAGCCACTCTGCACATATGACTTGACCCTCTATCCTTGCAACTGTGCATTGGCTCAGAATGTGCTCCCTTCCCAATGACAGGTGTACTCGCAGAATTGGGCCGGTAAGTGAGCTTTTCTAATTGAGTTCATCCTTGTAAATTAATAAAAATTCCTGCCAATCAAACATGGGCATGTTTGTAGGAATATTATCAGTAGGTAATAGAGATAATTAATACTTCATGACATCAAGGTCTGAAATTAAAATCAAATCTGAGACTTAACTGCGATTATTAAATCTGAGGAAAATTATCTTTCAGATGACAAGAGTCACAACCTTCAGCACCTGAATTAATAGGAAGGAGCAAGCCTCCAAAAACATAGGGCATGCCTTTTTTCTTACATTGCAATAATTACCACTTTAGGACATCAAGGACCTATAACTGGCTCAAGATAACATTGCATCTCTGCAAAAATATTGTTGTAGCAAAAACTACACTTTCAGGCAATTGACCCAGGCAAAATAACTGAACAAGTGTACAAATGGAAGAGGGGACCCAGGCTTCCTGTCTCGCATGCAACCTGGATTTTAGCTGACAGTTTTGCAATTGTGTCCCAATTTCACTCTGGCCAAGCAAACCATCGTGGCTGTCCAGGTCTTAGCTCTTCCCCATAGCATGGAGCTAATATTCTCTCTGTTTGCAAGATGGATGTCATGATCCAGTACAGGTGATTTTTTTTTTAATAATTCATTTATCCCTTTATTTTTCTCATTCATTCTTTGGATGTGAGTGCCAGGCATCGTGTGAAGTGTTTAGAAAACAAGCATTAGAAAAAGACATAGACCCTGTTCTCAGAAGACCTCACAATCTGGCAAGAGAATTGAATATACAAATCGTACCCAGACAGGAACAAGCTTAGATCCAGTGGGAGCAATGTGTGATATGGCAGAAGTGGTGACGATGGCTGATAGGTAGGGGACTTCCCACAGGAGCAATTTTTTTTCCACAGATAAATGAACATTCAGAGGGATAAGGTAACTGCTCATAGCTTTTGGGTATTTTTTCACCACCACTGAATTGAAGTGGTTGATTCCAGGGAAATAAATACCTGAGTGTGACAACTGTAGGTCCATGATAAAGACATAACATTATATTTCAAACCACAGTTGCATTAGAAAGTGGAGTACCTTTTACCATATATATATATATATATATATATATATATATATATATATATATATATATATATATATATATATAAAACACACACACGTGTTTTATTTGCCTCAGGAAAGCTAACTGTAAAGGCACAACCTGAACCACAAAGCTTAGTCAGTATAGGCATACTATCAATTATATTTGTTTATTGGTTTGATTTTGTGTTTTGAGTTCTAATGGTATTGGACTCTTTCTTAGAGGAGCAGGCTCCCAACAATGCAGGTTGAGTAGAGAACAGATTACCAAGAGGAAACTCAGCCCTCAGTACACGGTAGAGTCAAGGAGACTGAACTGGTTTACAGGCATGAGGGGAGAGCTACTTAGATCAGCTGGTTCTCAGACTCCGGGCTAAAAGGTAGTTTTGGAAAATAGCCTGGAGTTCTGAGCCTGATCAATTGAGGCTTCTTTCATTTGGGACTGACCCAGGGATTGACACTAAGGTATAGCTCTCAGTTCTTACAGTTAAGAGAAGGAACTGAGATATGGGTCCTGTCAATGCAAAAGGATCACATAAGTGGTTGAGGAAAATTTAATAATAACAATAACAACAACTGTTTTATTTTAGACAAAGAAAGCTCTTGCTACAAACGATTTTTCTATTCTTTCTGGCTACATCACATGCAATAACAGTTGGCTCTCTTATACATGGTATGCACTCATACTCATGACTAATTATACACGCATGTAGAATTGCCCCTTCTGGTATATATATAACCATTGGTCAAGCAACATACCTCTGTGAGTCCCGATTCCAAGATCTTATAGATATCCCAGAAGGAACTTAAGACATCCCCAAATAACAGGCCGAATATCTGACTTAGGAAAGTCTATGCACATCTACACATTTTAAATATACAAGAATATAAATAATGGCATCCCTGTTGTTTTAGTGCATTCCTGCTGCTAAAACAAATCACATTGGACTGGATAATGGAAGAATGCTAGAAATGCATTTCTCACAGTTCTGGGAGCTGGGAAGGCCACAAGTGAGCAGTCCATTGGGTGCCTGGTAAAGGCTTGCTTTGTCCTTTCAGGATGACTTCTTGCTATGACTTCCCATGGAGAAAGAGACATGTGCTGTGCCCCAGAAAGGATGCAGGAGCAGAAGGGAAGGGAAGGTCAACATGGGCCTGCCTAGTTCAATCTCTTCTATAAGAATGTGAATCCCATTCGTGATGATAATGACCTCATGACTCAGCCACTCCCTAAATGCTCCCCCGCTTAAAACCAGTGCATTGAGGGTTAAGTTTCCACATGAACTTTGGAAAGATGTAAATATTCAAGCTGTCACTCATCCTTAAGGGGACACTCTGTTCTGGTACCTGGGGGACAATTTTTCCCTGGCTCTAGGGCCCACTTTGCTGTACATATAAATGCAGCTTCTCCTCTCAGCTCTGGTCTACCGTTCAGGAGTTCAGGAAATTCTTATGGAAAAGACAACCCACACTCATTGCCAGCTCAGCCTGTGCCCTTTCCTGGCATACTCCACTCTTGTCCTCTCTCACCTGATTAGAATCCACTCTGTGATGCTCTATAGTTGTGACACAAAATGTCCAAATCATGTGAAGGCAAAATTCTGTGACATGTAATTTCCTTTTTCCTTTATTCATTGCAGCTTGCTATTCATTATCTCATTTCTTATGATCCTGTCAGTTGCCAGAAGTCTCATTTGAGACAGATAATAATTAGCACCCTGGAACTGCTAATCACTGGGGGGTTGTATACTCATTTGACTAAGCACAAAGGTTAGTCACAAAGACCTGCTCCAAAGCCCTATCTCAGCCACTTAATGAATTAATGACCTTGATCAAATAATCTCTTCTCTCCAAATCTCAATGTCTTCAACTGTATAATGGGATCATTATGTGTGCCTACATCAAGTTGATATGTGGGCTAAATGCTACCACATGCCTTAAATATTTAGATGTGCTTCACTGCAGAAGAGAGCCTTAATATTGAGATGCCATTATTGCTTGTTATCAATGTAACTTTTAGAATAACTGTACCAAATTCCAGTGTAGGACCTCGAAACTTGGGCACAAAAATTGTAGACTATCATGGTGCATTAATCCCCTTGGGCAGCTCTAATCAAACACTGCAAACTGAGAAGTTCAAAAGCAGCAGAAACATTTTCTGTAAGTGGGGAGGTTTAAAATAAAAGCACTGGCAGTTTCCATGTCAAGGAGGCCCCCTTGATGATTCATATGACACCTTCTGCTGTGTCCTCATGCCGTGGGAAGGAAGAAACATCTCCCTTTAGCCTCTTTTATAAAAGGCAAGAAAACTACCCCAAAAGGTCTATTTTCATAACCCAAAGTCTCCAAATATCATCACCTTGGGGAATTAAGATTGGAACACATTGGACAAGTGAATGACTTGGCAGATAAAGACATGTGCCACCAAGATTAACAACCTGAGTTTGATCACCAGGTCCCACAGAGGAGAGGGGAGAATCAATTCTACCAAGTTGTCTTCTGGCCTGCATACATGCTTCTCTGCATACACATGCAAGTGTACATGTACATACACATATGCTCATGTGCACACACACACACACACACACACACACACACACACAAACACACACCCTTGGCACATACCTTTTTTGGAGAGACATAAACATTCAGGCCATGTGGCAATGTCAAGCACAGTATAAGAATCTTGAAGAAGGAGGATTTGGGGTGACGGTACCAATCCTGCACTCAGCCACTAGTATTTAATGAGGACATGACTAAGTTTGTTCATAAACACTATGAAAGTATCAGAATAAAATCTAGCTCCACTGGGATGCTGCAAAATAGGGAATCTGGAAAGCAAACATATGCTGCAGTTGAAAGGTAGCTAAGTTTCCAGGCCATATGTAGTCTCTTGAGAATTTGATGTGTATTAGCATAACTAGAGAAATCATCTTTGAGCTGGCCTCTAATGACAAGAGTGGCAGTAGACTCCCTCTTAGCTCAGGAGGCCCTGGAGGGCTGTGAGTCACCTGGGTATGCTCCAAAGAGAAGGATCTGTCAGAGCCTCCCTCCCCTTCACACAATCCTTATCCCTTGCCTCGTTCTCTAAGAGAAGGCATATGTTTCTTCGATTTGTTGTTTGCAGCAAGGTGCAGCTTAGAGGGAAGTGTGGATGCGCTTGTGTTTGCCATGAAATTAAATAAGAGCAATGATACATAGCCAATGTGCACCCATAAATTTCAAGCAGGAAAATTCGAATGTGGCGTGCGGATAGAAGTGGCTGATATATTAGAAGGGAAAGGCACTGAATCTTGGGCAAAACGAGAGAAATATAATTTCCCTGCATTATCTTGTCCCTTTCTTAATTGCCTACCAGGATGCATTCATCAACTCACTTCCCTAGGCCCCTGCATTCTATGTATGTGCATTTTCATACAAAACTAGCTTGTGTTTTAAGTATAAAACACAGAGCTTGTGCTATCACATCAGACACAGACAATGGATAAAAATCTTCACTTGTCACTTTCCAGATATAACACATTTTGCATTTCAAAGCCAGGAAGCAGGCTGCAAATAAGGAGCCAGGGGGAAGGGGGTGATAAAGATAGGGGCAGAAGCACCCACTGGGCTGAGGATGCTGCACAGAGGCTCACAGGAAACCCAGGCTTTATAAGGTTTCCCAGCAGGTGCTGATGAGAATGCAGGGCTAGGTCTTCAGACCAGGCCCATTCCAACTGCAGGTTTGGTCTTCTGATTCCAGATATGGAATCCATTATTGAGAAGAGAGATGATGGGGTTTCTTTCTGTCTTACCGTTATAGAAGGAAGACAGATTGTAGGGAATGTGGGATAACCTGTGAACTAGACACATCGAGAAGAACATGTGAAGGCCTCATGGGGGAGACACGCGCAAACCATATGTCCACCAGATGGTAAAAGCTTCACCCCAGAGGAGGCAAAGCATAGCTGGTGAAAATCCCTGAGCCAGTGTACCAACAGGTACAGGCATGCCAGCTAATCTTAGATCTCCGGGTGCATAACAAGCTCTTCCCTCTGCCTGCCGATCTCCAGCTAGTCTGTTGCTCCATGCAAGCTCTGTGGTGTAAGAACTTGGCAATTGGGGTCTTCTGACTAAATAAATAATCCTACTTAGCCTGAGATTCTCTCCCTCTCTCACTTAACCCTTATTAGATTCTCTCCCTCTCTCACTTAACCCTTATTATTATTATTATTATTATTATTATTATTATTATGTCTCTCTCTTTACTTTTTGTTGTTGTTTTCTTTTGAGACTCTTATATAGCCTAGTCTGCCTTCAATCTCATCATCCTACTGCCTCAGCTTCTGGAATGTAGGGATTATAAACATCTGTCCCCCCCAGGGTATGAATAACAATCCCCTTGTACTATCTCAATGGCTAAAGTAGAAATTACAGACTGACAACTTCCTGCAGCACCGGACATACACCTGCAAATGCTGTGTCATCATCAGATGTTATATCATCACAAAAGCAGCTAACAATTTGTGGAATGGCAGAGACTTTATTCTCTGTAGGTTGTGTAGGTTTAGAGAGAGAAGAAGAATCAGAATGAGTTTAACTGAAAGCCATAAAATGTTCCAATGCAGGTTCTTTTTTGGTTTCTTTTCCTGTAATTTTATATTTTTCTTCTTATGGGTGCTTTACATATTATAATTAGATTGTATAACTATTATATTTTATGCTATTGTAATTTGGCTTTTAAACTTTTTTTTTTGCATTCCCAGTGATTGGTGTTAGTATATAAAAACAAACTGTTAATGGCACTTGTACTTATATAGCATTAGTTTAAGTTCACTAAAGACTCAGGAATAGTTTTGTTTATACTGGGGTGTCATTATCTAATCTTGGTTGGCCTCCAACTAGCTATGTGGACCAGGCTGGCTTTGAATCTGTTTCTCTCTTCCTTCCGAGGAGCAGTTATGCAGAACTATGCCAATCTCTGCACTTTGGAATTTCCCAGAAAGACAGTTATGCTCTCTTTGAGAAGGGTGTGTGTGTGTGTGTGTGTGTGTGTGTGTGTATAAAATTTATCTTTTTTTTCAAACTGGCAAGAACTACCATCTAGCAGGACAATATTGAACATTATTAGTTACAGAGGATATACTTGTCCTGAACTTGATGTTAGAAATAATAGCATTTATTCTTTCATATTATGTATGATACAGAAAAAATTTTGGTAGACTCTTTTTCATCAGGACAAAATATTTCCTTATTTATAATATTCTTAACATATTTTACCACGAAAGAGTGCTGAACTTTTTGCAAGGCTTTTTGGCATATATTGCAATGATTATATGATTTTTCTCTCTTATTTTGATGATTCAAATTACATTGACTCTCAGATCATTTTTTAATAAAATTGTCAGAAGCATAACTCTAGGAAATGATTTTCTTCCAATGATAGACATTCTGATGTAGAGAACTTCAGAGAAATTAGGGGATGTCTACTTTACTTGGGGGTAAATTGAATCAGTATATGTGTCCCATAGGGTTATAAGCAAGGACATCAGTTCTGACCTTGAGAAATGATTATGGATATTTCCAGGGAATTCCAGGTGAATTTCCATGTACCCTTACTTTGAAAAACAAATGGTTATTTTATTTTCTTTAAGTAAAGCATCACGTGAAATATAATTATCTCAAAAGGTGAATAAGAACACTGACGAGGGGAACATTAGATTGACTAACCAGGTCTGTCTGTCATACATGACAGCTAGGAAAAACCACAGAGAGAGCTTGCTGGGTACCAGGGACACTAACACAGCCTAAGAATTATCAGCGTCCCATGGCAAAGAAAGCAGTGAGGGAAATGATGGGCATAATGAACGTATACCCAGGCATGACCTCAGAGCTCTCAACCTATCCCGAAAACGTGACGAGTGGGAGCGTGGATGTACTGTACACTAGTAAAGTATTGACTGAATCTAGAACTTTCTTTTTTTGCAAAGAAATGTACTTTCTGCCTCTTAAAATATCTGTCACTGCCTGAATAAATTTCACATATGAGTTATACATTTCTTCCACTGTTGCATTTTCATGTGTCTTTGGCTCTGAAGTGCCCTTCAAGGGTTGTTGCTGTTAGTCCCTCCACCCACCGTCCACTTGATCTCACATTGTTCCAGCAATAGCTATCCTGTAATGGGAATTTTTTTTTTTAAGCAACACTTAAATTGTTTTAGAAAACACAAATAAGCATAACTTTTTTTCCCCTCATTTAATTTTCTCCCTTGCAGTCTGGTGGAAAGAGGAACTATCTTAGCCGGCTCTCTAGCAGATACTCTGCCTCCCGTGTTCCGTATGAAGGAAGCCATGTATTAAATTGGGATGAGCCCTTGCATTTCATCAGAGAAAGTGAGTGTTGGCTTGAAATGGAGGATCAGCTCATGTGGGAATGAGATGGTGCCTGGATCATAAACTGCTACTCCTGGGCAAAGGACCGAATTATTAAAACTATTGTTTATGGTCCTTATCATTTACAAACAGGTGAACACAGAAAAAGGACTTTCAATTTCCCTAAATTAATTTTCGGTTGAGGGTTCTCTTGTGTTAAAAAGATAAGAAATTTGTTTAGAATTACAGTACAAGGAGAATACAGCTGTCTAAAGGACCTGCAAGTTTAAGGTTACCTAGCAAATATGGATACTGCATTTCTCAGCAACTACTCCTTTTTGCCACACATATGAGAAATTGAACAGACCTTAAAACAAATAATGTTCTAATTCATAGTCCTATCTCCTCAGGACAGCTTCCTAGGCAATGGCTGTGAAGATGAGCCTGATATATATAAGAAATAATGACAATATTGCTAAACTGATAAACTCAAGCCTTGTACCATTGTATTGCTGTACTGAATATTAAGAAGTCCCTCCCTGGGGGCTGGAGAGATGGCTCAGTGGTTGAGAGCACTGACTGCTCTTCCAAAAGGCCCAGGTTCAATTCCCAGTACCCCCACGGCAGCTAACAACTGTCTGTAACTTCAGTTCTAGGGTATCCAACACCCTCACCAATGCAGATGAAGTAAAAATAAATACTTTAAGAAGTCCCTCCCCAATGTGAATTTACTAAAAGAACTCCTCAGCATTTCAATGTGAGAGGCATCAGCTCTCATATCCTCAGTGGACTGATCCCACCACCTACCCTTTATAGCACTGTCTTCCCAAGATGGTGATATTATCTTATTCATGTTCTTCCTCTAACCCCAACATGTGCATAGTTCAACACACACTCGAAACCTCATCAGTCTCTACACTTATTAGATGGAGGTATAGTAGTAATAATTTATATTTTGGGGATTCCTCTTGTGTCAAAGAGTCTTATCCATCATTTTAAACCCAAGAGCTCAATTCCAATCTACAAAATTGTTGCTTACTAGTGATACCTACCACAGTTACACCAAGTCAATGAGAAATTTTCTGTCTTAAAGGACAGGTGGCTTACTCGAATTCCTGTCATTTTCAAAGCAAGGACTATAGATTAAGTTTTCCCATTTAATGACCACATAGGTGTATTTAACCAGTTCCTAATAAGACCTGACATATTAGTTTCTTCGACAGCTGTTTGTGGAATGTGCGCCAACGACTCTGCCATGTGACTTCCTTGATCTTCACACGTAAAGGTGTACAGTCCTCAACTCTTTTTCAACTTCATTTAGAGTACTATTTCCTCACACTGTGGAATTCACACCTACTAATTGGTTATCATACACTGGAGCATGTTTCCTATCAAAATACCTGGTTCTCAAACTTTGGTATTTACACAGAGCCCCTTTATCTACCCTTTCATTTATTCAACAAGTATGACATGACAAATTACTCAAAGATGATCTCAAGCCCTCTCCAGCATCAGGCTTTACCTATGACCCAAATCTATAGAATGTCCTCCCTCACACTAGGTTTTGCTACTTGGCAGTCACCAGTTTGAGTCATATGTCTTACGTTCTTCCTGGGTTGTAAATCTATATTAAATCATATCTTCCCTGAGCACAGAAAGCATACTGTGCACTTTCTATAAGTTCAGTACAATCAATTCCTGTTGAGTGATCAGATGATTATCTGACCCAATAATTATATAGTTAATGATGAGTAGACCACTGTGAAGTTAATCTTCATAGTCAGTTTGATTGGATTTAAAATCAGCATAGAAATCTATTTTCTAGGAATATGTGTAAGGGTATTTCCAGAAAGGTTTACTTGGGGAGGAAAAACCCACTTTGAATGTGCACAACATCATCCCATAGTCTGAGGTCCTGAGCTGAATAAGAAAGGAAAAACATCAGAATTCTACTTTCTGGGGACATGGTGTGACCAGCTGTTGAATGTTCCTGCTGCAGTAGAGTCTGCATCTCATCCAACTCATACGAACCAAGATCAACTCTTCCCTCCTTCGTTGCTTCTTGTCTGATATTTTGCAAATGAGAATAAATAAACTGCCAACCAAAATTAACAGTATTTAAAGCAAGGACTTTAAAGCTTTGATATTCAATTATCAAAAGCCAAGAGAATGACCCTAATAAGAACAAGAGGAACCAGCAGGACACCTTAGAAGAAAAAGAAGAAAGCCAACTATGCTTTTCCATTAGGAAAATGTCCTTCAACTGGGCACTCAGCTTGAAATGAAAATGGAAAGCCACTTAGTCCTTTTCAAACTGAGGAAAGTGGAGGAGGTGTGCTTCTCCTCCCTCACCTACTCTGAGCTCACAGATGCCTAGAATGGGGTCCAGAGTTCACAACTCATTTTTCAGCTCTTAAAGAACGCTCACCCCCACCACTGTCTGGGGACAGGTCAGTGGGTGGATCCTTTTGTGCAGAATGCAGGATTGGCATTCATTAGAACCTTTCCTTCAACCATTTTGCTCTCATTATGCACAATGAGGGCTTAGGTAAGTAGGGATTAAAGCAAGAATTATTCTAAAGCAAGAAGCTTTATCCTCAAGACATGAAAACAGAGAGAAACCAGTTACAAATGTAGGATTAGATTATAAACTTGTTCACTGAACAGTTACATGGCAATTTGCTGCAGTAATTATTACCATTAATTTGAGAGCCAATAATTATTATAAAACTTCTACCATTTCATCTCTCATTTATTCTGAAATCCTGGCGTGCATTTATTTATTTATTTTTCAGATACCTGGTTTGCTTGGCTGATCTAAAAACCTCTGTCCTAATGACTTTTATAATCATGGGCATTTTGGATGTGAATCAAAAACTTCTAGGATTACTTTCTTACATTGGGAGGGCATTGTGCTAAGATTGAAGAGGTAATTCTTCTTGGTCACCCTTCTCCATGCAGAGATGTTCAGCTCAGAGGTTAATAGAACAGAAGGCAGTGACTGCCATCTTGGATCTCATTCCGTTTCAATTTTCTGGTCACAAACACAATGCTGTTTCTAGCCAAGGGGGGTGAAGAGGAGCATGGAAGTCTTCCCCTTGATGCCTTTCCCTCTGGCCTTTCAGTCTTTAGAGAGCAGGACTCAGTGCGGATGTAATTGAATCGCTGTGCTTGGCTTCTCCACTGAAAGAGAGAGATATATAGTCCCTCCGGTGACTGGTTGCAATGGATTTCAAACTCAGCTGGGTTTAACTTTATGAATTAAAAATTCTGGTTGGGATGTGGGTCCAATGGTGACATAAATTTTACATTTAGAAGTTCTGGTTTCCTTTCCTGGCCACCATTAAGTCACACTGACTGACCATAATAATGGCTAGTTAGAGGGACTCACAAATTACTCATCTAAATGAATTAGACCATCTAAATGAATCTATGTTAGAGACAGCATGCTATCAATATCTATGGCCCATAGTCAATCTTAGATTTATACAGAAGCGAACAGTTGTCCACACTAAGACTTGTCCACAATAAGTCAAGATGGGTCCCTTTAAGCCAAATACTCTAGACATATTGATGGTGGGTACAATGGCTAATCTTGACTTTTCATTCTGATAGTGTTGAGAAGTGTCTAGGAAATTAGTCAAACATTTTCTTCTGGGTGTATCTATGAGGGTCTGTTCAGAGAGAACTAACTAAAAGAGGGAAGACAGCATCATGAAGCTAGATGGGATCATCTCACAGACTTGGAGCCCAGATGAAATTGCAAAGGAAAATCAAGGAAACCAGTATGACATTCTCTATCTCTGCATCGTAGATACAAGAGATGAACACATCTACTCTGGGATATTCTTCCTTTCATCATAAACATAACCCCTGGAACATCTGAAACAAAGCAAACCTTTCCTCCCTTAATTTATTTATGCTAGGTATTTTAGCACAATAATGGTGTGTGTGTGTGTGTGTGTGTGTGTGTGTGTGTGTGTGTGTGTGTGTGTGTGTATGGATGGATGGATGGATGGATCAGTTACGTTTCTCATTGCTGTTCCCAAACATCAATGAGACACAATTTAAGAGAAGCACTCACCTTCATTTTAAGGTTTAAAACTGGATTTAGTCCATCATGTTCAGAAAGGCATGGCAGGAGGAGCTTGAGGCAGCTAGTCTAGTTGAGACCATAGTCAGGACCAAGGAGTAGGCAAGAAGTAGGGTTGGACTATCAAACATCAAGGCCCACCTACAATGAATTGCTTCCTCCAGCAAAACTCCACCTCCTAAAGATTCTACAACCTTCCAAAACAGTGCTACAATTTAATAACCAAACATTTAAACATCAAAGCATAATAATAACTAAAGCAGCAGAAGAGTTGGAATCAAAGACTATAGAATTTGCAGAATTTAAACTATAGAACACCATTAAAAAAAAATCTAGTGGGGGTAGGAGGAGCTAGAGAGATGGCCCAGTGGTAAAGAGCATTTACTGCTCTTCCAGGAGAGGGACTTGGTTCGATTTTTATGACCAACACCCACACTGTGGTTCTAAACCCCCTGTTGCTACAGCTCCAGAGGATTGGGTGCACTGGCATGTTGACACTCACCTGTAGACACATACATTACACATAAGTGAAAAAAATAACGTATCTAGTAAACTCATTTGCACATAAATATGAGGGTACTAAGGCTCAGAGAGTTATGTGACTGCTCCATTGTTCGGCTAGTTTAGGAAGGATAAAGGCCATATTTAAAAGATCTTAGGCTTTCCATGTCTGGAGCCTTTTCCCCTCCACTACACAGCAGTGTCTCACTGCACTTGGGGAAGCTCAGAGCCTATTAATCAGTTTTGTTCCATAACAGAACGATGAACTGGACAGGGATTCACAAAGCATCGTTAAGACAGAATGCTATAGTGATAAATAGCAGCCAGATAAACACCCTCAGGTCTCTTCATGTAGTTGGTCTTGGATTCTGGGATTCCCCAGGCAGAGCTAATGATGAAACCAGCTAAATATAGATGAGCTTTAGGACACTAGGGAAAAATCTCTCAACAGACACGATGAAAGAGGAGCTATTCGTGTGTCAGAAAGATCAAGAGGCGAGGAACAGGTGTATCGATCTAGATGGGAGTTGTTCTTAGCTTGGACCTTATAAGAAACATTAGGCCTTTAATTCATTATTATCCTTCTCAAGCTAGGACTTAAGGGCTAACACTGGGGATACTGCAAGTCAAAACCTTAACCTGATGTATTTTCCCCATAGCAAGTTCACAGCAATGGAGTCAAGCCACTCATTGAGTCTCCTAGTGCCTGCCACACCTCATGCTTAGTGAGAGATGTACAGATGAGATGGATAATATTCCCTGCCAAGGCAGCAGAGAACTTGAGAAGTGTTGTATTTTGATAGAAGAACCACGCAGTCAAAATAATCATCTCAGAGGGACTCAATGGAGAAGAACCATGCTGAAATCTCATTTGTGACTACAACAAAACTTTCCAGAAGCGGGAATGGGATGACCTCTGACCTTTGCAGAGGAAGAGCCTGGGCTTAGTGAAGAGGAAGTACAGCTAGGGAGATTGGACAGTTGTTATAGTAGCTCAAGTCATCTGGGTTTGTGTTCCGGTAACTAGCCACGGGGCAACATGTCTACGACTATGATAAAGCAAAGAGAACATGACATGGGTTCTAAGGTCCTCCTGCATGGAGGAATAAAGATGAGAGAAGACTGTGATGTTTGGAATCTGCATAATTGCCAGTAACAAGTGGATATCAAATGCACTGGCAGCATTGCTTGTGGGTTTCGTCCACATTTAAAATGGGCATGTTGCATACAAAGGATGCCAGCTCAGTTGTATAAATCCTTGATTCTTTTAACTGTTACTATGCTTTCATTTGGGCCAGGTTTTGGCCAGTCCCACCCACATCCTCTAGATGGACTCACCTCTGCTCCATATGATAATTTCCTGGGAGTTAGGGTCCTTTGTGGGTGGGGTTGTTGAAGATGGAAAACGAACACTAATTCTGCCTTTTAAACCTGAGCAAATGGTTCTTGCTTGGGGCTTTAGTTCCTCCCTCTGAGATCACCTGAGGACATGGCAGAGGGAGTAAGATCCCTTCCAGGAATGCTGTAAAGAAATATTGATTTAAAGGCAGCATCTAACTTTACGATTACGGAATGTAGGAAGGAGCTCAAACTCAAAGCTATTGAGAAGTGGGAGGGAAAAGAGGAGATGAGGTAAATGTGAGATGTGTCCTGAAGCTGTTCATGTCCTCAGGTTTAGTCAAGCAAGGAAAACGAAGGAGTAGAGAGGCTGAGTGCTTCCTCTCACAACTCGGCCTCTGAGGAGACAGTAGGAGTAGCATCATTATCCCACTGTACTTCAGTGAAGATGAGTCTTCAGAAGACAAAGAGTAACTGGTCGTGGAAGCCCAGTCTCTCTCCTGCCCTGGGAGTTCTGTGCTTCCAAATGCAGCTTGCTGATGAATGCTTGCTGTCTGGAGGTTCTGGGCACACAATTACTGACCTGGCTATGTAGGAAGACTGGCTGCCTGGCTGGGTCCAAAATGGCTAGAAAAATACATAATTCAGAATTGGTTTTCTCTACTGAAATCCCTCCGGCAATATCCACATCCCAGAGTCACAATGCAGGCTCAAAGATACAGATGTGGCTTTTGCTCCTTAGTGCTGGCACTCTTCAGAGATACAAAGTAGTCTTAACTTAGTGCAAGCCTCCAGAGACTGAATGTGCTCCCATGCAAATGATGGGGGACTGGACCTTGGAAAGCTCAATGTGTCATACCTCTGCTGCTGATCTGCCTGAAAATGTGATGCCAGTCTTTGTTAGTAAATTCAGCAACACTGATGCATGCCTTCATACACACACATAAATCAAAAGACAAACTCAGAATTGTTCTTCGTGATGAGGGGGTTAAGGTTACCAGCGTATCACCTGTCTACATGTGTACCTTTGCCAATGTCCCTTCCTTACGTCTCCACTCCATTCTTCCCAGCTGCTGGCCCTGCCACTCCCCACTAGAAGCCACCTGCTCACGGTGTCCTTATTTTGATCATATAAAATGATTTACTACCTTGTCCTTCCCGGAATCATTTCCTCCTTTGAACAGAAAAGCTGATAGCTGGCGTTCAGCCGTGATTGTTGAAGTATAGTGTAGATACCACAAACTTCAGCTAATGTAATAAATAAAAACTTTCTTCTATTCCCACCACAGCCTGTATAGGAAAAACACATGCAACAGGAAATTACATGTCACTGACATGAGACACATATTTATTGAACAGGTTTTCACCTACTAAGAATACTTTTTTCTTTTCTTTTCTCTCTACTGCACAAGAGCTTGGCTTTTGAAAAATATTTAGCAACTGTGACCAAAGAAATTCATAAAAACAATACAAAAATATCAGGACTGAACAGTAAACTCCAGAGTGGGTGAGAACTGGGTGCCAACTGATGTTCATCACATGTAACAAATGTCCCTCTTTTAGTGGTGGATGGAGATTTTAAAAAATCCACGTGTTTCTGAATAGAGTTTCAGAATAGAGTGGTAAGACTTTAGAAGGAGGCTCTGCACACATGCACACACACGCACACGCACACACACACACACACACACACACACACACACACACACACTACAGTAGAAACACAAACACTGTGCCCTCTACCAACCTCCTTGGCTTCTTGTTCTTCTCCAGTGTATTTCTTTTTTGCTCCCACCCAGAAGAGACTTCAAGAAACAACTGCTGATATCACAAGAAAATCATGACTCTGAATTTTTTCTTTATTATTACTTTTTTCAGAAAAAGAATAGCTTTGAGGGGAATTTTTGAGTCATTTTCTTCTATCAAAGTCTTAGTATCTCACATAGTTAGCTGTGAACATCTTGTGGATAGGAAAAGTTCCTTCAGTGAGATTGGCAGCTTGGAGCAAGTCTTGGAGGGGGCAGAGGATGTATGGATCAAAACAAAACACAAGCTTCCAGATGCTCAAGCGAGTAAAAGGGAAAGTCATGGGATTTTGGTTCTATATGCTCCCACCTTCTAATTTATGGATGTAGGCTTATGAGAATATATTCACGCAGTCAGCCTCACAAGCAAAATTGTATTCATTAAGTGATAAGGAATATGAAGTGGCTCTTGGGTTCAACAAAATTATTAAGAACTATATAAGCACATAGTCAGGAATAACATAAAATAAAGGGAGAAAAGAATTAGGGTTCTTGACAAATCAGCACTTCTACTACTGTGAGGATAATTTCTTAGCTCTAGTGAGACATCTTCATTGCTTCTTCTGGCTCCTCCTAAGCAAGAGTACAAAGGACAGCTAAGCCCTAACCATGTGTATCTGTATTACCTGACAGGCAGATGTCGTTGGGCATCTATGCAAGGGCATATACAGTGCCCCTCAAAAGGATTCCACTTTAGGGAATGTCTTTATCTATCCAGACTGCCAGAGGAAAGGCAACCAATAGTCTTTAAATTTATAACAATTATACTAATTAACTAATTAACATTGTATAATAAACTTATAACAATTATACTAATTAACTAATTAATTTTGTTAAGTTACAAGTCACTGTGTGTGTGTGTGTGTGTGTGTGTGTGTGTGTGTGTGTGTGTTAGTCAGAAGAGTTGTTTCTCTTCTTCCACCATGTGGGTCTTGGGGAATGAACCAGCATCATCAGTCTTGATGGCAAGTTCCCTTTCCAGCAGAGTCATATTGCCAATCCCAATATTGTTTTACCATTGTGGTCTAACTTAACAGAAAACTCTTCAATCATATATCTCTATCTCTGGATTCTATAGAAATTGCCTCAGATATACATCCTGGCTAGTCTATACTAGTCGTATCTATCCTCTTGCCAGTGATGGGCTTGGCAAGGACACAAGTCATTACTCCAATTAATCCAATTTTAAGGAAATCTATGGAGGTCTTCCAGGAAGAAAAGTACATACATTCCCCATCCTATGATGCTATTAGGACCAGATATGATGCTTGAAATTCTTTCAGTCACTATGTTACTCAAGAGTAAGGGCAGCACTGGAAAAATAATCAATACAGGCTCAGAGAAATCCAGAACCCAACACACACAGGGCTTCTTTACTTGTAAGTTTCTTACTTGTAGTTACTCTTGCTGTGAAAGCTGACGAAAGTTGAGATTCTGCTACTTGCTTTCTATTGTTTCCTGATATGGCTACTTAAGAAAAAAAAGTGTGTGTGTGTGTGTGTACATGCGCACATATATATGTAGGTTTTTCATATATATGGGACCTTTCATGATGTGATGAAGAAATCAGCACAGAATCAACACATTTCATTTTTATTACACAAGACAATTAAATACATGGAACACCATCAGGCAACTCTTGTTCTAGATATTTTCCCTACCTGACAAATTAATGTTTGACTAGATGACTAGATAGTTTCTCTGACCTACTGGGTAGTCTAAGTGAAGCAATTATCTATAAAACTCATATAGATAGACAGATAGATAGATAGATAGATAGATAGATAGATAGATAGATAGATACATAGATACATAGATAGATAGATAGATATAGATATATATGTGTATATATATACACACACACTTTTTTCAAATACACACACACACACACACACACACACACACACACACACACGCCTTGATTCTTTCAAGAAACTGACTTATATTCTTATATTAATGGATGGAGGCAGGCAAAGTCACAGAGGGCAGAGAATCACTTTGTTTTCAGGACAAAAAAAAGAAGCCCATTCTTATAGAAACAGCATTTTAATCAAATTAACTCAATTTGAAGAGCCAATCAGCTTGCTTCACCTCCACATGAGTGAGTTCCCCTTTGAAACAAACAGCCCATGCAAAGGTCCAAAGACTCTGTGTGCGATAGATAATGTGCCAGAGAAAGCAAGGGTATGCTTCAGGATTATAAAATTTTATTAGTTATGATTATTATGCAACCAACATGCATAATCCCCTCTCCTTAGTAACAGGTACTGAGGAAGCCCCTCCCCTTACAGGAAAAAGCAATTGAAATCAGTTACTGGCTTGATAGGACAAGGTTCCATTGTGAAAGGGTTAAGGCAACATTGTTGTCCATATTGCCTGATGAGCATACATCCTGTTTGCTTCATTAGACACCAGAATCTTTTAATCTATAAACAACTCCACCATGTAGGTTGCCTTAAGAACATTTGCTTAGGAAGGAAATTGATATTTCAAGAGGTTCTAGGTTCATTCAACTAGAAAAACAGAGCACTGGAATGTGACTGTGAGTTTCCTGACTTAAAATACCTCTGTGTACATGCAGCTTCTGCAGATAATTTAAAAGGGGCTGTTTAGTCTTCTCTTTTTTGTTTTCTTCTTTTACTATGTTTCCCTTTTCTGTTCTTCTGTTTCCTTTCTTTGTTTTCTGTCCCCCTTTTCCCATAAGGTAGTGACTAAGAAAGATATGTTTGACTCCGAACAGATCTTAAATTTGACTGTCTATAAAATATGCTCTACTATATACAAAAATACCTCAAAGTAGAAACTGACAAGCATTGTATTAGAGAATAACAGAAAAAGAGTGATAGTAAAAAAAAAAAATGATTCCATAGCAGCAAAGGCTTAGATTAGAGAAGACCACGATTAATGGTTTCCTATGAAGATAAAAAAAAAAAAAACAGAAAAAAAATTATACTACATTTAATGGAACATAGGTAAGATCTCAACTTTTTAGAGATGACAGTATCTTGGGATTATCTCAACCAACTGAAGTGATGTATATGAGAAAATGATGTTAGATGTGTTTCCAGGTCTCCAAAACATTCCAGGTTGTATTCATATTGGTTGTTTAACGAGAAGCACATTTCATCATGCCAGCCAAAGGATGTCATGTCCTTCATTGTGGCTAATGTTCCTCAGCTGATCCTCTTCACCTGCTCTTGACCATAACCTGCCACTTCATTGAAGTAATTTGCTTCCAAGATTTCATCTCCATTTCCAGAGAGGAATACATTCCCCTGATGCTTTGCCCCTTGAGGAGAGTACAGAGCAACTGAGTGTGAGCAGTGTGAGAGAAAGCAATACTTGTTTAGTTTTTAGGGAGCTAGGGAGCTAGGGAGGATAATAATGTATCTCTGCTAACTCTCAGGGGACAACGGAGTAATTTATTACACTCCATAACTGAGATTTTGAGATGAGGAAAAGCTTGAATATTTCAATCAAGATGACCTTCCTCTACCCCTGAACACTAACACATTTGTCTTCATTCTCTTCAGATAGCTGTGACTAGCACTATTATATGAATGCTAGTGTAGTAGATGTTAAGTAGGAGGGGATAAATTACATTTAATACAGCTATACATCATGTGTTTTCATGAAGCTCTTGTAACAACTGTTTGTTCATTTAAATCAATGTTTGAAAAATACCCTCAGGCTGCTTGTCTTAGTTCCTGCCTCATAGATACAGGTGAGTCATGGGATTTATAACTACAGTTTCTCTAAAACTGACTATGTCCATACTTACTCAGGACAATCACAAATTCTCACACACTGAACAACTGTGAAAATTCTAGAAATCTTTACTTAAAGCAGAATAATGGGTTATAAATATTCAAATCCAAAAATCTAAGAAGTGAATAATGTAAGAAATAAGAGATGTACCAAAGACTTCCAATTTGATTTCATTTAAAAGATACTGAGATATTCTAGGCAAGTAGAGATAAAGAGGGCTAGAACATAGCTCCTCACAGAAGCTGTAGCCTGATGTGGAATTTAAGGCTGTAGCTGAATGGCTGATTCAATTTCTAGCAAGATTAGTATTATAAAATAAGTATAGACACATAATTGAGTGAGAAATGAGTCTTTCATGGCTGGGGAAATCTAAATTTCAAAGAAAGTTGACATTTTAGTTTACTGTGCATTCATCGGAATTCTCTAAAGGAACAAGAGCCAGAGAGTAAGTAGATATTAGGAATGGAGTTGCTAGATTGGTTTACATGATAAGGGCTGGGTCATCAAAAATGGCTGTTACATTGAAAACACTGAAAAGGCTGAGAACCTAGTAGTTCCTCAGTCGGCCTGCCTGGATACCTCAGCGGTCCCAGTCTGAAGCTGAAAGCTTGGAGGATTTCTGAAGAGGCCCTGGTCTTCGGTCTACACTGATTTCCAGAGTCACTGAAGAACCAGGGCAGCAGTAACAGTGTAAATGCACTCATAATCAAAGAAGGAATGCAAGCCGGTGAAATAGCAAAGCTTTCCCCTATGACTTCTATCCAGACCCAGGTACTCCCCACTCTCAGGGAAGGTCTAACCCTCTCAGTTAATCCTTCCAAGAAGTGTCTGAAGATACTGACTCAGAAGCAGATCTCTGAGTTGATCCCGTACCCAATCAAGCTGACAGTATTAACTATGACACAGCATGGCAAACAAATAGAACTGTTCCAATTATAATGATGAAGAGAAAAGAATATGGGCAAAGAGGGGGTCTGTGAATGAACTTGCCCATATAATATGCACACATATATGCACAGGCCCTGCAGAGACGACATATTCACAGTCGTGACAGGAGCTAGTACTGGCATCAGGTAAGAATGGATTCACATCGTTGCTCCTTTACTATCTAGCATCACGACTGAATAAAGATCACTTAAGTTCTTAAGATCCATCTTTCGCATGTAAAAGGAGAATAATAAGGCAACCTTAATTGGCTTCTTTAACTGAGATGATATAAGTAAATGCTTAAAAGAGTCTGACTTTCACCATTATGGCAGCTGTAGCCTCATACATTTTTCTACACTTGACAAAGTCTGTTCTACTCATGTTAGCTCTAAACCCATGTTAGCTCATGTTCTTTCACTAATTTATTCCATAAATAGTTCTCCCCATCTTCTACATGGATTGTTTTATTCTTCCAGTGTCTACTGACTTCTTTTAAAGGCAGCAGTTACCTGAAGAACAGAGATGTATTTGGTTTCCTGCTACTGCTCTACTCCTCCCAAGTTCTGAGACTCTGTGGGAGCAGGGGAGGGCTTATTGGTGACCTACAGGAAAAGCAGATGCTTGTGACTATCATATGTAAACAAGAAAATCAAGAGAAGACTCCCACAGGAGATGAGTGGGTACTCTCTGTCTCTTCCAGCAGAGCAAGGCTAGAAGACTCCTGACTTAACCAGCTCAGAGCTAATGTAGACAACAGACTCTAGCTGTGGCATTTAATTTCCCATTTTTATCTGTCACTTGAAAACACCAACAAAATCCAGCTCCAGTTCCAGGAAGAACACACCTTGGCACCGTGTGAGAGTGTCATCGGGTGCTCCAAGCCCAGGCAGGCTTTTTGGAACAGAAGGAGTATAAATAAAAGAAACCAAGTACATTAGCGGCTCACTCTGCTCCATATGTTAACATAATTGCAGCTTCCCTTCTCTCCCACATGGCCTTCAGAAGCTAGAAATGCAAGATCTCAATGCTCTGTTTTTATTTTTGTTTGTTTTCCAATATATGCTACAGAGAAAAAGGAGCACAGGGCTGTTTTTTTCAGTTGCAGAAGAAAGGAACTCAGTTGAAGGAGGAACAAGTCAGTGAAAGTGTCTGATAAACAAAAGCCAGTGCTAAAAGGTCTCTTGAGGAGCCTTTGCCCTGTCGAAAGAAAACCAACAGGACTTCTTCACCAGGGTCATCTCCTTGGATCCTAGCCTTGAAAAATCATACACGCAGAGCATCATAAGTATAATTTTACTTTTGATTTTGGCTTTGTGTTTAGTTTGTTAACCTTGCCCCCCTACCAAATAACTGAATAAATCTGCATTCATTACCTCTCTGAAACAAGAAGGAAAAGATAGCCTTGTACACCGAAATTTTATACAAGTGGAAACACAGTCATTGCATGCTATTGAGTTAGAGATCACTTAACAGGAAGCACATGCATCTCACCTTTACTATTTGTCATTATGGTTAACTTTCCAGTCTTTAGCAAGGACCTTCCCTGAAGCTAATGAATGCCTTCTACAAACAAGCAACCTAGAACTAATAAATGGCTGCTAATTTGTCAACTAGAGATATCCCCCCATTGTTTTTCTTCCTTGTTGTAATACCTATTTGAATGACATGGAAAGGCATTTTTAAAACTTCAACCCCATCTTTTGCTGTACTTTTTACACATCTAAATTCATCCAATATTGGGAAATAATGTCTTTTTTTTTGTTTTTTTTTTTGTTTTTGTTTTTGTTTTTTTGTTTTTTTGAGACAGGGTTTCTCTGTGTAGCTTTGCGCCTTTCCTGGAGCTCACTTGGTAGCCCAGGCTGGCCTCGAACTCACAGAGATCCGCCTGGCTCTGCCTCCCGAGTGCTGGGATTAAAGGCATGCGCCACCACCGCCCGGCGGGAAATAATGTCAGGAAATGACGATCAACTACATTGTAAATTGAAGTCCTCAGAATGCTCACCTCTATCCAACTTTTAAAAATGTACCTTGCAGACTTAAGTCTCAGATGGCTGGAGAAAAGAGTATTATGATGTCTTAGTTATTTGGGAGATTTTTCAACCTCTTATGATACTGGATTCTAGGATTTTAGCCAGGTATAGGGGGAGGGAAGAGGTAGAGAAAGGAGAAAGGGAAACAGGCAATGGCAAGAGAACATAAAAGAATATAGGAGACAGCAGAAAGCCAACTTCACAGTCCACCAGATGCAAGATATTTGGTAGTAGAATGAAAAATATCTGTGCAGCCGCAGTAATGGTCTGTTAGCATAGCTCTACTGGAAAATGCTATTGTTATTAGCTTGAAAAAGGTATCTGAAAGTACTTCCTATTTTGGCGAGCTTGTTTCCCAGACTTAGGTGACTTCTGTGCTCATTGTTGTCTTTGGTTCATCACAACTGTTCTTGCAGTATGCCTAGTTTGAAAGCATTTACACTGGAGACACTTCCAAAGATCTCTAGGTTACACTCCTTCCTCATGATTTTACTCAGCGGGATCAGGTTACAATAGGAGAAATGCTATCCTCCGGGCAGACGTGGTTCTGAGCTAAAACCTGTTTTCCCAGCCATAAATCACAGGGCTCAATTGCACATTTTGCACATTTTGTACTTTCTGCTTTCTCTCGCCCCCACTGACTTGCGATTCCTGTCTCTGACTGTTCCCGGAAGGATGCTGCGTAGCATGTCCTCACTAACTAAAGGTTTGGATTGCTGCTGGACTTCTATCATGCTGGTTGCTCTCACTCAACAAGAACTTCATGTTTCTTCCTCTTCAGATCATCTTTGAGACTGCGGGTTAATCCTCCCTTCTTGGTAGATGCTTTTATTCACAAGCACCCGGATACTGGAAGATTCAGCTCTCAGTGGTTATTTTTAGTACTCAATTGATTCAAGCATCTTCCAAATTCTCAGGGAAAAAAATCACTTCAACCCAGAGATCCTATCAATCACAGCATGGTTTGCATGCTTATTTAGCTGGTTAGTAATTAAAGGCAGCTAAAAATACCAGGCATGCATGAATGGTGTGATTTTTATATCTTTGCTCCTTCCCAGAGAAGATGCAAGACCCATCAATCAAACAGTTGGTAGCTGAAGTCATTATCACTGAAATTAAGGCAATTATACACAAATGAATATTAATGAAGTACCTAGTCAAAATTAGGGTCAGTTCTTAACACTTGAAAAGAAATTGTAGAAAATCTAGGTTCAATGTTAATCCATTGAATGATAACTTAAGAACATATCTTCCAGATATGACTGTACTTTGGTTATGGAGACTCCATTATGATGAGGTTACTTTTTGTTATGGATAGAAATGGTTTTATATCTGTATCACAGCTTTTATTTGAATATTGCAAAATGGCCTATAAACCTACATTTAATGTAATGACACAATGTCCTGGTGAGAAATAAGCAAATGGGTCACAGACACTGCTATTTTATAACTTTGGGAATGATATTCACTGCACTGCACAATGCCTTTGTTTATAAACTAAGGAGAAAAGGAAGGCTGATCGCCAAAGCTGTTTTATTTCTTCCTCTCTATTATTACTGGATCTTAATGTGGAACAAGAGCAAATCATTTTAAGTGCTTTGAAAGAGTGAAGGATTTTAGTAGAACATGGTTTACCAGGGGATTCTTTGAGAAATCTATGAATAGAGAAAAAAAACCAAACATGAAAATACCAATGGTCTGAATTTTCTACCTGTGTGCATACAATTAAAATGTGGTAGAAAGAACTCCTCCAACGGTCTCCAAGCACGGATACTGAATTCCAGGACTCCGGGGGGGGGGGGGGGGGGGGGGGGGGGGGGGCGTGCACAGGAGGAGCTGTGTGAATGGCTCTCCTGGGGCAATGGGATGTACAACCTGCGTAGAGGATGATGTTGGCTCTGCACAGAGAAACGAGATTGGATTGATTGCCCACTTCATGCAACACTTTCGTGCACAGGAAATGAGCAAAGGAAAAGGAAAAAGCAAGCAAACAAGCAAAGAGGGGAGGAACACTCTTCTGTGACAGCTGGAAATGTAAAGCCGATTTGGACCCCACAGGCCTTTAGGTCAGCCAGGCCACAGCCAGCAAGTAAGTCAACAAATAGAGGCTTTTTAAGAGTCTTTTTAAAAAAAAAAATCCTAGAAGGAGCTCTTGTCTCGAAGCCAGGAAAGAGTAAGAATTAGGGCAGCATATGTTGCCTCTTCTACAAAAGTCTGAAAATGATGATCCGCAGGACAAAGAGGGCCGGTGGAAAGGAGGGGAGGAGGAGAAAGCTCCGAAATACGCTGTGTGGGAGGAAGCCGTTGTTCCTGCTGAATCCCACCAGCTCATTTTGCAGCTCCTTGTTTTCTTCCAGAAATCTCAGCTGCAGGAGAGAAACAGGATCATCACAGAACTGTAAACCCAAAGGGACGAGTGTTCCTAGCCTGAAGTGTTTGAGGAAATGGTCACACTTAGAAGCAAGGCTAAGGGGCAAATGCTCTCTTGTTCCTCAGAACCGGATGCCGCCACGCTGCTTGAGGCAGCAACCGTGCAGCGCAACTTTTATACCAGCCTGATAAAAGCCACATGAGCCTTAAGTAGACAGTGTCCACTTTAATGCACATTAACAACACTTGCCAATTCTTCCTATTTTAATTTGTTAATTTTCTCAATCTTTGTTGAATTTTCTAGAGGCCTGAAGAAGTAGAATGTACAGATATAGAAGCTACAGGTGGATTTAATGATTTATGAAGAAGAGTACATGTGCTTACACATACATGTGCATGTTACATGTGCACACAGACACACACACACACATGCTCACACACATTCATACACACAAGATTTTCAGTTTGAATCTAATGTTTGAGAACAACTGTACCAAACCATAAACTACCATTGAATAAATGTCAGTGATTGACTCATTGCTAGTCTACCACTGTGTGTTCTAAATAAGTATTCATTGAAATAATTTTTTAAATCAACATATACAATTATTGCAAGACAAAGTTCCTTAACAGCATTGTGGTTATGGCTGCAATGGTCCTTTTCTGGAGCTGTGAAGCTCGGATAAAGGACTTGCTGAGCATGTCAGGCATTGTGCTAGCCTAATATGGTGTCTAGAGACATTTCCTTTACATCCCAGGACTATAAAAAAATATAAAAGTAGATTGAGTGTGAATGTAAACACTGAAGCTTGCATTCACCTCATTCTTTTATCCAGAGTTCTTAGGAAGATTTTTATTAATTGGATACTATGCTCATTTGGAATATTTTAAAACAAACTAATTGGGAACTGAGCCACCAATAAATGCGTATGTGATATTTACAGAGAAACATTCCCCAAGTGTCTCTTAATATGTTAAGAAAGAATTCCAAATCACTCTCAGGAAATCTTAGCCATCTCCAAATTCTGTATTCCAGGAGTGATATTCTGTTTTGCTAATAGTATCTGCACTAGGATTTCCTAAATAATTTTCTTCTTTATATCCATATTATGTATTGCCACAGAGCAAAGGAAATATCATTAGTTTTCATTTAATTATGCTATTTTCAAACCATGCAGTAAGTAGACTTATTATCACTCAAAAGATACCAGCTCTACCCAACTGGCTACTTTTCTATTCATGTACATTTGAAAAAAAATTGAAATAACTAATCATCTTTGAAATACAGAAAATCCGAGGATATTGTATGACAGCCATTTAGATATTCAGTCCTAAGAAGAGTCAGATAACTTCAGCTTGCTTTTCTGTTGTCCAAGAAAACTGTATTCACCGATTCAGCAAAATTACCTCTTCCCCACTGCTTTTCTTCTCTTCAGCTCTTCCCAGGATAATGGGTCCCCAACAGTTAAGATGTGGAACATTCATTATTGTCATGCCTTTACTGTACTTTACATACAGGTGCCAAGTATAATGTATCAACCAATGTGTCTTATACTTTAAAACACTACCCAAGTTTTAGCCACACCCAAGTCCCAAACTGAATACACATCTGAGCTCCCTTTACTAATTTACTTTGGACCAGTTAACAGGACTTCTTATTTTCCTCTATTATGAGAACTCAGCTGTGAAGAGACTAGCATCACTGCAAATACTCTGAGCCATGTGAAAATGTCTTTGGCGCATGGTTTCTGAAACATCCATCCTGTTGTGGTACTCAGTCAGTATTCCTTTATCTTCATTGACTGTTATTTCATTCTCACAGACACAAGCTTGCCTATTTCATATTATTTCCTCTAAAATGTAACTTTCCATAAATTTAGTGGAAGTAATTGCTAATATAAATGGGTTTTAATTGGTGTTTTGTTTGCATTAAAATTTTCAGTCATTTTTGTGTCCTATGATAATTCAAAAACATACAATTCATTATAATTGTGTATATGTGTGTATATGCAAATACACACAAACTTGTCAATGATTATTTCTCTACTTACATTTTGCCTCAATTTATTATTTCTATTGTATTATATTTTCTTTAGTTTCATGATCCCATCTACTAAATTAAATGTCATTTATCATTTACTTATTTTTATCTTTTCTATTTCATAGTACACATACTTGTCAAAATATAAAGCTAAAGACCAGCGAGTTGGGACAGAGGTCAAAGGTGCTTGCCTTGAAGGTGATGACCAGTGTTTGATTCCCCAGATCCTACGTGGTAGATGGAAGAAAGTAATTTAGTATGTGGTTTTCTGATTGCCACCAGTGAACCATGGAGATTGTTTTCAAATCTGAAATTAGTCATATCACCACAACCACCTTCTCTACCGAATAAGGAGCTGACCAAGTATGCCTGAATTCTTATCAAGTTTTGGCTATGAGTTATTTTGTTGTTGTTGTTCATTTCCTGGCAATCTAGTTTCTTTGTATTTTTATACCAAGGAGCTAAGTTATTTCACTCTTGTTTTTAAATAATGAATACGTTTACTAAGCATATGTTCATTAATTGATTTCCTTTGTTTTTCTTCAATTGTATTTAATCCAACTATGTTTTCTGAAATACATCTATGTGGTAATTATTCACCTAAGTTTGTTTGTTTTGCCCTATTCCAATTTGTTTGTATTTCATCTTGTTTTATTTTATTTTATTTTAATTATCCTCTAGATGCCTGTTTGTTTTCTAATCAGAGACAGAAAGGGCATGGATTCAGATAGGAGAGTAGGTAGGGAGTATCTAAGAGGTGTTAGGGGATGGGAAACTGTAATCAGAATATATTGTATGAAAAAAAAATCTATTTTTCAGCAAAAGAAAAAAAGATTCTGTGATGATCAAGTGTTTCAGAGCTTGTTTCCTGGGTATGTATTTTATGTGTCCCTCTGTCCTAACCTCATGTTTTTCTGTGGTATAGTTTGTTCTCACTTCAAGGATGAAATACCTAATATGTCTTTTTTATCTCTTTGAGGGCAATGATTACAGTTTCTTTTTCTTTGCCTTTCTTATTTTGTCTTGTTGTTTGTTTGAGGGTTTTTTGTTGGCTTTTTTTTTTTTTTTTTTTTTTTTACCTTTATCAGTCCAGGTTTCCTCTGAGCTGCTTAGTTCTCTTAGGATTTTTGTTCTTGCATTTTGTTGGACGAGATTGGCTTATCATAATTAATAAAAAAAGTGAAGAGATATTCAATTTCCCAGAAACACAGATCACAAAAACATAGTGTCAAGTAAAACTCCATATGAGGAGACTGTGGAGACCATGTGTTGGAAATCACTACTTGGAACATACTTATCCTCTTCTTTATTTTTAATAAAGTAATGAATGTAGGAAAAGACTCTCAGTTTTTAGCCATGAAGACATGACCTCCTGGGTTCTGAAATCTAGGTTATGAGAGAGAGCAGAGGACTGCAGTTCAACTTTTCATGAGATACATGTTCTTTTTCATCCTATGGCTACAGCTAGATTCTCCCACCCCAGGGGCCACTAATTCTAATATCCATAAAGAAGAGACCCTCTTTGGTGTGGTGATAGCTTAGTGGCCTAAAGTCATGGAGAATGTAAGGCATTTACATCCATGTTATGGTTTTAATATAAAAATGTCTCTCAACAATATGTGCATTGAAGGCTTGATTGTCAATAATGCACAGATAGGTATCTGGTTCATAAGCATTCCAACATAATCAGTGGGATACTTCATTGATGAACTTATCCCTGAACAGGCTAATAGGAGGGATCACTCAGGCTGTGACTCTCAATGTTATATCTTGTTCCAGCCCTCATCCCCAGATCTCTAAGTTGTTTTATCTCAGGCATTTTGTCAGGGAGACATACAGCTGGCTAACAAATCCTCAGCAGACATTATCAAATCTTCATTTTCTTAGCTTCCTCACTCACTTTCACATTCAGAGGTAGGTGGCATCAGCTCGGCCCTTTCTTGTGTAGATTGTTGGATACATTTTCATTCCAGTTTGTCAAGAATGAATCATGCAAGAATCACTGAGGCAATGAAACAGCCTTAGTAAAAAACGCCACATTTTTTAGCAGGTCTCATCAACCTCCCCATTAGATGCTTCTAAAGCAAGAGTTAACATCTGCTCTCAGCTTTCCAACTTGTCCCCTTCTATCCTTTACCCCCATGATCTCAAGTATCTACTCACCACAGGATCCAATTAGAGGGAGGGGGCGGTTTGTTGGTTGGTTTTTAATTTTTGTTTTTGAGAATTTACCTAGCTGTTTAAAATAGTTTAATAGTCAAATGCTTCAATGATATCTCACTTTAAAAAATATTTTATCTAGTGAATTTCCAAGTTATCCTAATCTGTTATCTTCCAGGAGCCCTACCACTCCATTTACCTACCACAATGGTGAGCCTTAAGACTAGCAGGTCCTTCCTCCATACCAGTCTTTCTAATTAGGGATTACTGGCCACATTTTCCCGGTAAGAGGACAGACACTGGGGGACAAGTTACTCTCTGAAGATGATCTCATGGGACTGTGATTTGAAACCAGACTTTTCTACCATCAAAGCCCATTTACAATCAATCAAGTCATCTTCTGTATACGTTCACAGTCTTCACTGGAAGGCTACTTGCCTAAAGAGGGAGTGTAAATCTGTTTTTGTTAGCATGCAGCTTTGTATGTGTGCGTGTGTTTATGTGTGTGTTTACATGTCTATACATTGGTGTGGGAAGAGACCTCTTAAAACACGGTGCCACCATGATGCCGGGGTTCAGGCCATACCCCCTCTCAACGATTTGCCTCCTTTCTCTTTGCTCATTCAGCAGACTCTAACAAATACCCTACTTCCCTTCTCTCTAACTTTCTATTTATTCAGTCCTTTCTGCAGAAAATACCTATTGCGTCCAAGCAATGAATGTCGCAGCATGCACACTGCTGAGGAACACTGGGGGACTCTGAACAATAATTTTATTTTCAAGTGAAAAAGTGAAAAACAGAGGGGATGAGACGACTGTACTGAGATATCACAAAAATAAATGTGTGAGTCTCTATGCTCCTAAGAGGAGCCTCGATATGTGTAACATGATGCTTTTGTTGAAGGAGCTGTCACCAATAAAGTGCATCTATTAGTGTTTCAAAGGCAGAAGCATCATCATCAATAATATTTCAAGTATCTGCCAGAGCAGGCACAGAGCATTCAGATAATACATACTAGTTGGGCTAAAAGTCTTACTCATAGGGAGATCATAAATTCATGCTAATGTTACATATTTTATAACATTTCCAAGTAGGTGGTGTGGTCTTAGGAATAAAAAAAAACACTTATTTTATTCATCAGCCATAATGAATCAGACATTTTTTTACATCTCAAAAAATAAAATCCGCCTTTGGAGAAATCAAGCTCTTTTCTTCAACTCTGGATCAGCATTTCATATCTCTGGTACACTTACCAGTGTACCCTAGCTGTGTCTTATGCATAGTAGGTCCACAGTATGTATATCATTAACCATAAAATTTCTGGTCCCTATGGAAAAATAATTCACACTTAGCTACAGCATTCTGGTTGTGAGCAGCTGGCCTACTAGATGCATCAGAAGATGGAGTACACCGGTGTTCACGATGAATGCATATGATACAGCACTTCCCCCAGCCCAGAAAGGGGAAGACAAGACATGCCCAAAGATAATGTTCTTCACATGACTGTTGCCATTCCTCAGTAAAATGTCACCTCCTTACTGAATCCAGCCAGGACAGCTCTAACCATAACAGAGTGTATTTCTACCACCCAGGTCCTCCATTACTCTCTGGACATACTTAGAACTTACAAAAAATTGAATAGATTTTACTTGATTTTTAGTTGACTTCATTTTCTTTTTTTCTTTTAGAATGTAAGCATCATGAGGTTAAGGGAGCATGTTCTAGTCACATGTCCCAGAAATGAATAACAATTCCATTTCCGTTAATAAATTTGTAATTCTATGAAGCTCCTATTTCTTCTTTCTGCTGTTGATCCCCAACCCAGAACTGTTATTCTGAGCTCAAAGCAACCTCTCAACTTGCCACAACTTCATTTCCAAGCTCAGCACAAGCTTCGGAGGCGGCACACCCAGGGAATCGTGTTTCTGAGCGTGGTGGTGTCTCTCTGCAGTTAAAATGCTCTTTCTATGTGAAATCTTCCTGTGCTCTCTATACTGCTCAGCAGCAGCTGAGAAGTGAGTCACTTGTGCAAACTCTGAAAGACTACTGATAAAAGGAAAGGGATGGCATTTGCTTCTGGCGATTTTACTCAAAGGTATGTGCCTGAAAGACAGACAAAGATATCGTGCGCCGTAGGAAGCAGGAGAGATCTCTGAAGACGAAGTAGAAGGATATTCATGGGGTTGGGGGCTTTTCATGGAAAATTCACTGTGTTCTGTGACAGAGACAAGCTCGGAGATGGAAAGATGAAGGAGTGGGAGCTGGCAGGAACGACAGGAAAGTGGAGGCTGAGAGGTGAAAGAACTCTTGTCTATCCTGTGCCATGACCTTGACCAGGGCTTTTGCAGGAGTTCTAGACCACTGAGAAGCAGAAACGGAGACCCAGGCATCCCTGCAGACCCTTTTCATGGTGGCCCACAGAAAGAATGAGGCTCAGTACAGGTAGATCAACCTGATCAAGCACGTGTCTAGTTTGAACGAAGACAGAAAAAAAACAGATAAATGAAAGGATGCCCCCAGAAGGATATTGGTTGGAGGAAGGAAAGAAAATTGCCCTAATTTTTGTTATATTTCAGCTGAGATTTCAGAGGAAAAATTCACGAGAGAAATTAGCTGACTCTCAATCAGTGTTCTAATGCAGCCATTTAGAGTGTTTCATGCTGCTTCATTGCCCAGGTAATGACTTTTCATCAGCCTCGAATTCTCCAGTCCTTTCGACTGGAAAAGCTGGTCTACATTTTCCCATGTTAGAAGTCAGTTACAAAATGGTATTGACCCAGTTCTGCAGTCATCTTCCACTTCAGCACAGGCGTGTGTGGAGGAGAGCCCTGGACATTGCTTCCCATTGCTCTCACGGGAACTGTAAAAATGCCGCTTGGTAATATGAGTGGGCAAAAGGGAGAAAGATATATGGGAGCACGTGTTATCAAAAGGAACGTGAATAAATGTTGCACGGCAAGAGCATACCCTTACCATATTCATTCGCTCATTCATTCATTCCAAAAATACTGAAAAGCGAAACAGGTTCTGTTTTTTTTTTTTTTTTTTATTTTAAACCGTCTGTCAGTCGGAGTTTAATTATAGTGTCCCCTTGGAGTAACACAGATCGAGGGATTGATTGCAATGGGTTGGCTATTATGTAAAAATCTGCATCAGCACTCTGTGTATGCTGCCATTACATGGGGTAATGGGAACTGAAATCTACATTGCAGAGAAATAAGATCTGAGGATCCAGGAAATAAGTTCTGAACATCCACTGGCATGTTCTGGAAGCCATGGTGATGGAGAGGAAAACAGACTCTGGGTGCTCTCAGGCCATGGATTCTGATCATGTGTGTGTCTTTCTGAAGAAGCACCCGATTTGGGTGTGAGGGCACACTCCAGGTGTTTGCTGGAGGCGCTGCCCATGTGGGTACGGCCTGGGGCTGACAAAATGAGCCACTAAAATCTGTGTTGACTTTGGCAGCAGCCAGACCTGTACGTGCCTTCTGAACACAAAAAAATAGCTGGCAGAATAGAAATTTCTCTAGCCTAGAGTCACACCCTGAGGATTCTGGGAAATGAAATGATATCAGAGAGAAGTCATGGTGAGGAATAGAGTGACAGAAGGGCCTGAGAAATAACTCCTGCTGAGCTTTTAACTCCTATGATGCTCAGGATCGAATGTTTACTTATTAATATTATAACTATTATAAAATCTTTCGTGCATCTTCTTGCTCAACTATTCCTTCCTTTTGAAATTCAAAAAGATCTGATAAATGTGTATGGTATATACATTGTATTTACTGAGTGAACAATTTAAATGATGAAACTAATACTTTATGAAAAAGCAGTATCAAATGTATGTTCCAAATATGTTCCAAACAGTCAATTTGTGAATGAATGAGGGTCTCATAAATATTTCATATGTGATGGAAATACAATGTGATTAGTGTTGACTTGTTTCCATAAATCCCATTCACATTAAGAGTATCAAGAATGCTTCCAAATGAGTGAGAAGTTGCTGCTGCTCCAAAATAGGCTTCTGGAGCAAGTTTCCTGTCTCTCCCTCTCTCTCCCTCTCTCTAATCACCATGGTTATAGACCTCCCCAGCAATACAAAGATCAGTGGATCTGTGTCCATGTTGAACATTTGCTAGCTCTTCACTGCTCAGTAAAATGTCTGACACTATTTTGGGCCAATAATTATAACATGTCAAAGTAAAATTAATCTAATTAAATAATTTAGTAATTAACAGCAGATTTTCCTTTGCTGTCAGTTCTGAAAATCTAAGATTAAACAGTACTGTGGGGAAAAGACTAACTCCCCAGGGATTACCGTGCTCTTGGATTCATTTAACGTCTTGAATTCAATTTCTCCAGTTTGAGCTATTAGAACTGCATCTAGATCTTTCGTGTTCTGTAATGCATGTGTCTAGAGGCTGACTCTCCAGGAGGTCTGACCACTGATGCTTCACTGTACTCTGGCACTGTACTAAGGGGGAAGAAAAATCTCCTAATGTGTTTATCTGAATTAGTCAAAGGAATATTTTTTTTCAATACCACATAGACATGGTCCCCCGTCTCCCTCTACCACTAGTTCTTGATTTGCTGATTGGGTCACTGTGGGTGGTTGGAAATATAGATGAAAAAAAGCCCTGGGTTCAGAGGGCTCCTCTCATAAATGCACAAAGGCTACTGTGTATCTGAAGAGGCCAAGAAGAAAACACAAGGAAATACCTACTCCAGTTATCCTATTCTGCCCCATGACATGTCCTGCACATGCTGAATTTCTCCCAGGTACCAGTTAACCATACATATGGAAGACTTGATTTACAAAGGCTTTAACAACTCAAGGCTTGCTTCTCCCCTGTCACAAGAAGTCTCCCAGCAAGAGGCTTTGGTATTTATGCAGAAGCACATTTCCAGGATTCTATCCCACCTGGTGATTTTGTGGATTTCTATCTTATTTAAGAATGTATTAATGCTTCAAGCAAGTTCATATGCCAGTGAGACTCAGAAGGAGAAACTATACTAAGTGCATATAAGGGAACCTGAGGCTCTTCTGGTCATGAACAAAAGGTCAATAGACCCTGGGTAAGCACTTCATGGCTTCAGCCACATGTCCCTGACAATTGTAGGTACCTCCCTAGAAGTGATTAAAGTTTGGTATTTCTTTCATGTTCTCTCTCTCTCTTCATTCTCACCATATTGAGAGGGAGTTGAAAAACTAAGTTAGCTTTAGACATAAAGACACTTTATGCCCTACAATCGCTTTATGTTGACGGTGAACTTAATATAAACACCAAATAAGAGCAGACAGGAAATTGGAAGAACTAAAAGAAACAAACAAGACTATTCATGAAAAGAGCCAGAAATAATGGTTGAGTTTTACATCTGTATGAAAAATACAAGCATCCAGAAAGGGAAAAACACTCTTTTTCTTTAAAAGGCAAATGTAATGATGTATGACTAAGTAACATAGCCTAAGCTAGGTAGCAGTCACATGGAGACAGTCCATTCAAAAATGTCACTGAGCATTATACTGAACTTTTGCACAATTTTATGTATGTCTTGAATGATGGTTTTTGTAAAAGACCTTGAGTAAATATAACAATAATATTTATCACCAATATGAATCCAAAATGGGTTTAATCTTAATTAAGACCATGAGATACCTTTGCTTTTCAAAAATCATCAATTTATGACTGGAATCAAATGTATTCCAAGATGAAAATGACAGATTTATAAAAACAAAAACCTAGTAAACAGTGTCAGAAATATAGAAGTATGGATTTTATAGGTAACATTTTTCTCATGATTCTATTAACTCTAAAGAATGGAAGTACATACTACACAGGACAATTCACCTGATGGAGGATTCTTGATTCACTCTATTTCAATGTATACAATAAAAGACTGAAATATAGGCACCAATATAAAAAAGATGTGCCTGTTGGTAGGACACTAATGAATATTGTCACACGATTTACGTAGTTCAAGAAGATCAAATATGACAAGTTTAATTCTAGAACAATGGAATTCGTCTAGTAAACCAATAGATGATACCAGAGCATCCCTTGTATAAAATATGCCTACCAAGTGGCATTTCAGTCTACCTACAAACTAAGTACATTAGAATCATAAATTCCCTATGCATAGTATTATAAACCAGAAATTGATTACAAAATGATTTCAAACACTAATATAATCACTTGTAAATAAAGCAAAATCTCTGCTAAATCATATTCAGCTCAAAAGCTAAATCAAATCTACAGCATGATGTTATTAAATTTAACTACGGGAAGATTGCTGTGTGTCATCCTAATCTCACCAGAGCTATTCGGTCTCTTTCAGGTGTGGTAGTAGCTTTATAAAGAACAAAATTCATTTGCTTAATTATGTTTTTCATTAAGTAAGAAAGAAGGAAACAAAATGCAACAGATATTAAACTCCACAAACTGAGAAAGTTGCATAAAAATAAACCTAATAAATTAATAGTGGCTAAATTTGAACATAGTGACAGTTTTAAATGTATGGGAAAACATTCACTTTTACTTTATTATTTTTGTTATGTACTTGTGTGTGTGTGTGTGTGTGTGTGTGTGTGTGCATCTCTATGGGGTTATGTGCACATGTGTGTACAGGTGCTCAAAGAGGCCAGAAGAGGGTGTTGAGTTTCCTGAAACTGGGATTATAGTTAGTTATGAGCCACCAGCATGGGTGCTGAAAACTTAGGTCCTCTGTAAGAGTAAGCAAGCATCTCTTAAGCCATCTCTCCAGCAAACCAGGAAAGGGGAAAAAAAAGAGAAAAAAGAAAAAATATAAACAGTATTCATATATCCATAAACTCTATTAAGACAGGAAATTAATATATAAATATGCAAAATGATGAGTGCTTGAAAGAACAAAATACCATAGTCGTGGAAGACATTGACAAGAGTCTTGAGGAGTTTCTCTTTTCCTCCTCCAATCTGATAATATGTAGTAGATTGGTTTATTTATAATGAGATCATTCTTTGCCATTTACCGTGGTACTTTGAATTTCCTCACTCTTCTACTATCATTTAAACCAAAGACTTTTGGGGGAGAGGAGGGGTTTATCGTATTAGGTTGTCTTAGTGGTGATGGTTGTCAACATATGGAGCCTTTTGTGTGCCCTGTTTTCAAGTAACATTGATGGATACAAAGCAATATTAAATCATTAACTTACTTCATCCACAATCAAGTACGAGCCTCATATAGCACAGGATTATCTCAGAGGAGTTTGGACCACTGGTTTCTTGCATGTCCTGCCCAGCTGCTTCATGTGAATCTTCCTATCTTGCTATAGGCCATCTCCCAGAGAACAAAGACTCAACTTCTCATGAGTAAATGATAAAAGAGAGTGAGAAATGGGCAATTTATCAAGGTCTGAGCCTTGAGCTAAACAGCTTAAAAGAATAAGGCATCTGAAGATGTATCCTTTGTAAAACACAGTGACCTTGACTATTAGCAAACACAGCATCCCAACATTCAGGAGTCTGAACAATCAGACTAGCAACCTAGAGAGCTGGAGTGCTAAGGGAAGAAAGCTGCCTCCAGGTTCTTAATTATCTTCCCAGATGAGGGTGGCCAGGGCAGGAAGAGTTACACTCAGTCTGAAATGTGCATGCCTTGGCTTAGTCAGTATACAGACACTGTGGGGACTGTGAGGAGGGTAAGAATGGAACCATGTCAGGGCATGGTTAAGGATGTGTGGAGCATTAGCTCCTCCTGATGACTTATAGGATGTGAATAAACGGCCCGATTTTACTCACACACACAATTAATGATAGCATAAGGAAGGGCAGCCCTGATGCAAGAACAGTTTATAAAAGCCAATTTCATAGGCATAGATGGTGCCTGTGGAAGAGTATTTTTCGATGCCTTGATTCAGTATGGAGGGTTGAGCACACTGCCACTTCGTACATAATTGTGAAAAACACTTAGTTCTTTGTGATAACTGGAAAGGACTTTCCAAAAGAAATTCTTAGAAAAGAGTTTATCAATCAAAGCCTAAGGGAATTGAGGGGAAATAACTAGCAGAGGATGAGGAAAACCTTTTCCTTCCTCCAATTAGCAGAACAGCATATGTAACCCCTAGTCTTCACCACTTGTAATGCGATTTTGTTGCTTTTTCTTCTCCATTCCATCTCCTAAAGATTTCCTGGTACCCCAATTGCTACAGTTATGAAAATGAATGAAAACCCTGAAGTGTGTCAGAGACATATTCACAACCACGTGGAATCCATCCTGTGCTTTCTTCTGCTGAGATTTCATTGCAAGGATTTAAAAATATCAGTGAGAATGTTGGCATGTGGAGTCAACAACCCAAAATAACTTTGCATCAAATCCCTAAATGGCCTCACTGATTGGCAGCCTTGCCCAGGCTGTGGAGTATCATTTCCTCTTTCTTAAGCTAATCTGCTCTCTATATAAAGGAGGCAACACTTTTAGCTAACACCCTTGAAGGTAATAGATCTTAATGTGATTCTGTTCCTTATCAGTAAAGATCCCATTTCTATAGACACCAAATGAGTTAGAAAGAACTTCCTGGATATCTACAGTATAGATACCAAGTGAGCTGAAAGGACTTCCTGACTGTCTATAGTAACTAAACATAAAATCTAAAGTTTTAGGATGAAATAAAACTTTGGGCACCATCTCTTCTGTTAATTCTCTCCTTTCACAGAAAAGCAACCAAGTTTTAAAAACCAGACTCGTAGACAAAAGGCTGTTAAGCTAGAAGGATCTTTCAGAATTCTTGACTTAGGAAAATTGATTGTTGTGTGTTTTTTATCATGTGAAACATGAGTGTTCTGTCAATTAAACATCATAATTTGCTGGATTATTTCTGAAAAAAAACATACAAAGAAGTCTTTGACAATCTGTGGGAAGTCGTTAATACACTAGAAGTCCTAAAACAAGGAATTTACTTTTTGCAAAGCTGAAAGCAGACTAGAAAAAGCCAGCTCTCCCTACCTGTAAGGTCTGCAACAAAAGAGCCAACAAACTGCAAACCAAAAATATCCTTTAGGGGCCAGAGAGATGGCTCTGTGATTAAGAGCACTGACTGGGCTGGGCAGTGGTGGCGCACACCTTTAATCCCAGCACTTGGGAGGCAGAGCCAGGCGGATCTCTGTGAGTTCAAGGCCAGCCTGGTCTACAGAGCGAATTCCAGGAAAGGCACAAAGCTACACAGAGAAACCCTGTCTCGAAAAACCAAAAAAAAAAAAAAAAAAGCACTGACTGCTCTTCCAGAAGACCTGGGTTCGATTCCCAGCACCCACATGGCAGCTCATAACTGTCTAACTCCAGTGCCAGGGGATCTGATACCCTCACACAGACATGCATGCAGGAAAAACACCAATGCACATAAAATAAAAGTAAATAAATAAAAGCATTCTTTAAAAAGGATAAAATGTGCACTAATTTTTTTTAAAAGGATAAAATGTGTAGTGAAAATGTGTACTGAAAATTCTTCGCTCGTTGATAGCTAAACAATACAGAGCAACAAATGTTGACATGGATATTACATTTCTACTGGGCACTGTGAGTGATATAGAACTTACTCAAAGTAGACAGGGGGTTTTCCCAAGTTTTGTGCAGGAACTCCATCATTTCCTGGTTTAAGAACGTGTGGAGAAGCCATTAATATTCAGTGACCGGTTCTTGCTGACTGTATCAAAGATCTGAAAACTAAGACAGTGAAGCCTGTTTTGAATGCTAGAAAACTAATCATTCCCAGATAAGAGATGTAGAAACAGGAGAATCATGGTTTTATAAAAGCATTTCAAAGATTTTTATTTCTTATATTTCTTTGATAGATGACAAAATGTTAGTCAGAAGACATATGTTTTAAACTATTTGGTGACAGCTTGAACCCATGTACAATTTGGGATCACTTCACATTTCTTGTTTCTCTGGAGAGCGTTTCCTGGTGACCCCATGCTGGATTCCTCCCTTGGTTCAATATTCAAAACTCCCTTACTGACCCCAAAAGATGTAGAACATGGGTTTGACAAATGGAATCCTTGATAAGGCTGGAAGGGAGCATTGGAAAATCAAAGTTCAAAATGGTCTTGCAAGTTTGCAATGTGGGTCCGGAGCCATTGATATGAAATCAGACATTTTAGTGCACAAAGTTCCATAACTGGGGTCAAGAGACCATTTGCATCAGTACTGAGACTGGGAAATGGGAAATTTCTGAAGGTTTTATTTTCAGAACTAGTTCAACCTGAGCCAGTGATCTCATGGATCAATGCTTTCTATAACAGAATTTTCATGAAAGTATACATAAGAGTGACAGAGTCACAGAAGTTTGAGGTTCAGGTCAGAGTAAGTGAGTGAGCTTTCCAGTTCAGATGCAGTAAATCTGATGTCTTAAACAACATGGAGAAGAAAGAGGAGAGGAAAAAAGACATGGAGAAGCCTCTGAGGTTAATGAGTGTGGGGACTCACGAGTACAAATTATGGCTGAGGGTAATACAGGTATTCATTAAAAATTCCTTCACATACTAGCTAGTGATTACTCACCACGATTATAAAAATAAAAAAGGAGAGAGTCTCAGTCCATCCTTTGAATTCACAATTGCTTAAGGATAAAGACATGGATGCTTCTAACATTAGACATTAAGAAAAGGAGACGAGAGATTACAAACAAAATAGAAATAGTAGTGCTTCTTTGTGGGGGATGTAGCAGGAAGGACAGTTGGGACAGTTGGAGACTTGGAAGACTTTGCATAAGGTTCTCAACCTTCCTAATACTGGGACCCTTTAATACAGTTCCTCATGTTGTGGTGACCCCCAACCATAAAATTATTTTCTTGCTACTTCGTAATTGTGATTCTGCTACTGTTATGAATCATAATGTAAATATGTGATATGCAGGATATCTGATATGTGACTGCAAAGGGGTCACAACCCCCAGGTTTAGAACCACTAGTTTAGAAGATGAGGCCATGGAAGAGTGCTATCTAACTGAATTATCCTGACAATGCCTTTGGCATCCCACTAATCTGCCACATTCATTTTCACTGCTGTAACTTTGCTTCTTCTGTTAGCCCTGCTGGAATGCCACCTCTCCTAAATCCTATTTACCTTTGAAGACTTGCCTAACAACCTCACTCATCATGTTATGTCTGAGCTGGTCCTAAGAGTAAGTTACTGTATCACCTCTAAAATTGTAAAGTGTATCTATTGTGATCAATCCACAGAACTTAATACCATCTGCCCTTTAGAGCAGAGACAGATTGTCTTTGCTCTCCCATCTCTGACCATGCTTTGAACTCAGTGTCTATTCTGAGGGGTATATAGTCAGTGCATTAGGCATACTGATGTATATTTGTAATCCCACCACCCAGGTGACAGAAAGATCATTCTGAGTTCATGGCCAGTCTGGGCTACACAGTAAAACCCTATCTCAAAATAACAAAATCATGTAGTATAAGCTAAATAGCTCACTTCTTTAACAGACGCTCCTACCACTGAGTACTAACACAAGACCCTTCCTTTGTCCCTTGTTTTGTTTCCATCTCAGAAGGCAGGTTTCTGTCTGAGACAGTGCCCTGCACTTTCAACCCTCCAGGACCTGAGTGAGTAGGTTGTCCCTATTCTTATGACACTGACCAATTAGACAAAGTACTGGGTCCTGTAAGTAGCCCTAGATCCTGAGCAACCTCTGTGCCAGCTATGGTGATTTGGTTCATGAGGCATCTCAACAGAGAAAACACACTGTACTGGCTGGATTGGTGTGTCAACTTGACACAGCTACAGCCATCAGAGAGGAAGGAGCCTCAGTTGAAGAAATACCTCCTCCATGAGATCCAGCTGTAAAGCATTTATTTCTCAATTAGTGATCAATAGCAGAGGGCCCAGCCCATGGTGGGTGAAGCTGAGCCCTCCCTGGTCTGGTGATGCTGGGGTCTATAAGAAAACATACTGAGCAAGCCAGGCAAAGCAAGCCTGTAAGCAGCACTCCTCCAAGGCTTCCACATCAGCTCTCGCCTCCAGGTTCCTGCCCTGCTTAAGTTCCTATCCCGACTCCCTTCAGTGATGAATGGTAATGTGGATGTGTAAGCCAAATAAACCCTTTCCTCCCCAACTTGCTTTTTGGTCATGGTGTTTCATTGCAGCAATAGAAAGCCTCTTGTGTGTCCATGTACCTAGAAATGTGTCAAAGTATCTTGCTTACTATTTCTGACTTCGAGGATATTTTTTTTTTTGTCCTCCCCGTCCATTATAGTTGTTGAAAGCCTTAGGCAGGGACAGCAGTTCTCTGGACTCAGTGGTTTACATTCTACTTGTCTCTTCCCCACTGACAACCAATCTTCCCTGTCAAACATACCTTCATCTTGTTACAAATAAGGCCGGTGGAAGGGACCTTCCCAGGGAATAATCAGCATGCTGGTGATTACTTTGAAAGCAGTATTACACTAATACAGTATCTCATTAGAACACCTTTGCTGGGAGCTCGAGGTTTCTCCCCAATCCAAATGGAAGATGGTCATGTTCATTATGTGTTCAGAAGAGCTGCTTCCCTGTGCCATAAAACGGCCTGAGGAGAGAGCCTCTTTTGACCTTTGTAATTGCTACAATATTATGTGCTGTGCTTCCTTTCCCTTTGTACAGAGCAGTAAATATTGCAGAGCTGTACTTTTTTTTTTAAGCCTAAAATGCAATTAAAATGTATAATTTTTTTTCTGAAGTAATTTTACTGATGCCCCACTCTCCAATGCCTGGAAGTAGTATATGTAGAGAGACTGTCCTGCAGGAGGCCAGAGTCAGGGTCCATTTGAGATAATTCCCAGCAACTGGCTGGGGACCTTAAGTTGCAGAATTAGCTCAACCAGGGATCTGGCTCCTGGGTTCAGACTCATTAGGATAGTCTTGTCAGGGTGTGTATGTGATCGCTTTCCGGACTGCAAACTAAGCCCAATAAATTGCTGAACTCGGCTTAAAGACGTTAATTACCAAATCTGGTGCATGTGGTGCAGAAGAAAAAAAAAAAAAGACAGGAACTACAAATTAATGTGCAGACCAGCAGTTTTATTTTTTTTTAAATTGACTTCAAAAAATATAAGTATTCCTCGACTACTGCCTGCCCCTGAGCATAGCCTTATCGCATGTCTGAATTCCTACTTCTTTTCTATTTTCCAAAATGCTTCCATGCTTAGTCTCACACAGCTGGGAAGCTCCTCTTAACAGTTTCTGCTTCCCTCTGGTCCACCAAATGTATGGAAAAAAGTGAAGATCAGGATCCTGACATATTATCCCATGCCTTCTCTTCTTCTAAATTAAACATGAAGTTCCTTCCTCCAGATGCTCTTGAGCTATCCTGGCTTTCCTGGACTGGATCTAAACTCACCAGGAAGGCAGAGCAGAGCCCCAAGTGCTGTAGGGAATAAACTCTGTGAAAGTAGAGATACATCTTTTCCATTTCATTCCCTTCGGTACCTAAAGTAGAGCCTGGAACCGCACATTCAGGTTGGCACTTAGGTAAAACAAAGAAGAGAAACTAATCTATCCACTGACAACATCTCAATTGAATTAAAAGAACAGAAATCCAAAGGCTGTTGTGTGAATGTAATGACAAGTCCAGATCAGTCATAAGTTCTACAGATCACAAATGTTTGGAAAAAAAAAAAGTACCTGTACGCAATTTGTGAATTTTTAATCACCATTTCCTAAACAATACAGAAGAAAAATTATTTACACAGCAATTACATTGATTATGTATTAATATTCATCTACAGTGGAAGTACATGAAAAGATGTGGATAGGCTACATGCAGATACTGCAACATTTTAGGGAAAGGACTGATCACCCTCGTTTTTGTGTATCCTGTAAGGATTCTGAACAAATTCTCAATGGATAAATAAAAGACAGCTTTTTGAGTTAGAGGCTTTGGGAACACTGAGGTGTGAGAACTGCAGGATGTGAGAGAGCTTACAGAACCTTTGAAGAAAGAGTTTCAGAGGTTTCAAATTCTGGATCTATTGTTCCATACTGAACATCTCCAGGAAAGCTCCCCATTTCTCATTTCCTCATGCCAAAGAACCAGCATTTCCAAGGTACTTACTAGGAGGCAGGTGCTGCAATCTGAGGCATGTAATTTTTCAGTTTTGTTATGTAAATATGGCCCACATAAGCACAGCTATACCAATTTAATGGATATAGAAATCGAGGCTGAAGAAATGTAGGTCATGTCCCAATTGCATAATAGTTGTAAAATGCAAACTAAGATTTCAAAGGCCATGTCTTAAATTTCACGTCCATGATCCATCCACACAACCATGCTATGCCACTGGAGAAACAGGAACCAAATGAAATCCTTATATTCTCTGCCAGGAGAAAAAAAGTATACACATTTAATCTGTCTCCATTCTAATTCTTTGAGTGTAGCTTCATTACTCAAGATTTTTGTTTTCAAGAGAAAGTAAATCCAAACTTTGCCATGAATTTATATTTGCTATATTAAAAATTAGGCCAAGAAGAACAGGGCTAGGAAACAATGATCTGCCACCATCTCCTCCTGTCTTCTGTTTATCCTGGAAAGGCTTTGCATTTGGCTAATGGTTACAACATCAACAAAATAACCTCTTTCCCTTTCCTCATTAAACTAAACAGAAAAAAAAAATCAACTGATGTACTGCCTCCTTGTTGACTGGTGCCTCATTACAGAGGCTGGTAGGAGAAAATACATTCTCATATACTGATCATTGGTGCTCAGAGAATTTGAGGAAAGCCACCTACTGAGTAAGTATCCATTTCCACTCCGACTTTGTGTGTATTAGTCTGGTCAATTTCCCCAAGCTGGCCTGATTAGGAACGTCTTATTAAAACAAATGGAGATAAGAGTTAAAGTCAGTTGAGAAAAACAGAAGCTGAGCCTGAACAATGCACACCATCTTTGCCCTTGGCCAGATGTGCACCCTACTTGGCAGAACTCTGCACACCATCTTTGCCCTTGGCCAGATGTGCATCCTATTTGGCAGCTGGTAGAGACTAAGGTATATTCACTGAGAGTTGGAGGGGGTTTCCTTCCTTCATTCAGCTGGACTACATTTCCCAACCTTCCCTACCAACCAGCCGCCATTTTCCCTTTTCCATTTATCTGAGGGAAATGTCCAGGTCAACTTCATATCCATCGAATAAAAGGCACACAAACTCATTTCTGCTCTGCCCTCCTCTGTTGTGTGGGTGACCTGCTTCTTTAGGTCTTTGGCTCATGATGACTTACCATATAGCACATATCAAATGTGGTTAACATTTTCTTAAAAGGTTCGCATTTCTTCTTCCTAATTTTATTTTTATTTTGTGCATATGGGTGTTTTGCCTACATGTATGTCTGTGTACCACATGTGTGCCTAGTACTTGCAGAGGCCAGAAGAGGGGGAGTTGGGATTCTCTGGAACCTGAGTTACAGATTGTTGCTTGCCATCATCTAAGTGTTAGGAATGAGAGCCTAAACTTCTGGGCTGACAGCTAATGCAATCTCTCCAGTCTGTGGTAGACATCTTCAAACTTTGTAAACGACTTTATGTATACTTTATCTTTATATTGCCAAATACAGTCACTAATTGGACTTTATGCAAGCAAATTATTGATTTTTATGTTTTAAGCTTTTGAGATTTCAAAGATTGCTTATTAATACATCCAGTTCTGGTTTAACTATTATATTCTTCTCAATAGTTACATAAGTGATACATGGATTTATTTGATTTTGAGGAAATGACTTGGCACTAATTCATAAGCAAATTTCAAAGTACTTGCATAAAAACCCTGAATTAAATAGATCAATCTACAATATACCTAGGTCTTATACAGGTAGATATCCGTTCCTTAGCAGAGAAATTGACTTTGCACATAAATGTAGCACAAAGCTTATCACATCATAGGTTCCAATAAGAGGCTCCTGTGAGATTAATTGAATTGAAAACTTAACCAAATTTAATACAGATGCCTGCAAGATTTACTTGCAAACCATTTGCTCTCACATCAATAAGAACTTCTAGACCTAATCTAATATATAAACGGAGAAAAACAAGGGAGGAACCAACCAAGTGAGATAAATAGGGGATGAGAAGGAAGGTTAGTTTATATTCTCTTTTCCGAAAACTCAGGAAGATTTTTTTTTCTGAACATCTAGGTACAAATCTCCTAGATTCATGTTAGAATGCAAAAGAAGTCTGAATTTGAAAAGAAGTGCCATGCAAGATTCCTAAGTCCCTTATAGAAAATAAGGCACCTTGGAAACCAGAACATGTTCAATTCAACCAAAAGTTTTGAGAGGTGACAATGAATAAGCTTTTTTTTAAAACAAACAAACAAACAAAAAAAAAACAAAATCAAATCCAGATTAAGACCTAAGATATGACTGGAGCACTTGCAATGGCCATGGAAGGGGGGAGAATTTCAATAACAAGGTCGTGGAGAAGTTTGGGGAGATCACATATCCATAGTAGAGAAAGTGACAACACCCCTGAAGCGTACACAGTAGGGACTTCATGTTCACAGTAGATGAGAGAATGACAGGAAGAGAGCAAGGACTCCATAGACACTTGGAATCAAGCAAAAGAGGAGTGAGCCATGACTAACAAGAACTGGCAAGATGGTGGCAGTAAACCTGTGTTGAAACTGTGGGGCAGGGCTGGGGATAATCTCAGTGGAGAAAGCTTTTCCTTCCAGAAGGAGGACCTGAGTTCAGATCCTTGCTGCCCGTGTAAATCAGGACGTTATAGTACACACCTGTAATTGCAAGGCAGGCGGTAGAGTCAGGAAACTCTCCAGACACATACAGGACAGCTAGCCTTACTCATGCAGTGGCATGCAACAAAGAGACCCTGTCTCAAACAGGGTACAATCAAGGAGTGGCACCTGAGGCTGTTCTGTGATCTCCATGTTTGTGTGGTAGCATACATTGACCGACCTACACACACACACACACACACACACACACACACACACACACACACACACTAAAAATACAAAGAAATTGAGAGACCCATACCATGCTTTTTCTTTCTCCCTGTGGTCATAGTGGGCTAGTAGAGTAGGGTCCCTAACCCTTCATAGTCCTAGAAGCACCAGGCTCCTCAAGCGACAAATCATCATGTATAGAGACTCATTGGTGGTTCTCCACCAAACATACCTGTTGTAGTTAGGGTTACTATTGCTGTGAAGAAACACCATGTCCAAAGCAGCTTGGGGAAGAAAGGAAGTATTTCAGCTTACACTTTGACATCACTGTTCATCATCAAAGGAAGTCAGGACAGGAACTCAAACAGGGCAGAAACCTGGAGGCAGGCGCTGATGCAGAGGCCCATGGAGGGGTGCTGTTTACTGCCTTGCTTGCTCTGGCTTGCTCAGCCTGCTTTCTTATAAAACCCAGGACCACTAGCCCAGAGATGGCCCTGTCCACAATGGACTGGTCCTTCCTCCAACAACCACTAATTAAGAAAAGGCCCTATAGCTATATTTTGTGGAGGCATTTTCTCAATCGAGGTTCCCTCCTTTCAAATAACTCTAGCGTGTGTCAAATCTACATAAAACCAGCCAGTACAATTAACCCCTTGTCAACTTGACACACAAACATCACTGTTAAGCCATAACCTTTTCTTTCTTGTTCTTCCTCAAGATAACACATTAATACCAAGTTTTAGACTCTCAGTCTTTAAAAATTCAAATATTTAAAAGTTCAGTCTCTGTAAAAACCCAAAGTTCTTAGAAATTCAAAGTCTCTCAACTGTGGGCTCCTAGAAAATCTAAAACAAGCTAAAAAGTCAGGACACAGCCAAAACATGAACAAAGCAAAGCCCCCACTCCCAACAGTGTAAATAATTTAATGCCCAAGATCTGGGATTTACTCACCATTTTCTGAGCTCCTCCAAAAGGCTTAGGTCACATCTCTGGCTCCACCCTCTGCAGCACACACAGCTTATCTTCCAGGCTCCTGCTGAACCCCAGTCCAATGATGCTATTGTTCTTGGCATCTCCAAAATGCTGGAATCTCTTGCTGCAACTGGGCTTCACTTTCAACAGTAGTCTCTCCTGGGCTCTCTTCAGGGACTCCAGCCCTACCACACAGTGAAAGCCTCAGCTGTTCTCCATGACCCTTTCATGCCTTCCATCCACGACCCTTTCATGCCTTCCAAACCAGCACCACCTGGGTAACTCTTACACTACCAAATTTAGCTGTCAGTGCAAAGTACAACCTTGGTCACCTCTGGAACACAGCTTCTCTGTGCAGACTCTGAAGAAACACATTCCAGAAGATTCCACCTCAATGATGCTGGTCTCTTCTTAATCACTGCTGATTTCTTAGTTCCAGCTGACCAGTATGTATTATCTCAGTAATGCAAAAGATTTATTGTATTGGTTCTGGTCTCTTGCTAATCACAGCTGATTCTTCAGCCCCAGCTAATCAGAACCACAGATTGTTGACTCAAAATAGCAAACAGCCCTCACAGAGTTTTTAAGCTTCCCTCTGAAACTTCACAAGCCAGGTCTCCATCATCTTCACTGCTCCAATACTCTTATCTTCTGAGCCCTACACAACATCCCACTGAACTCTTGACACTCAGTGGCTTTTCTAGCCCAAAGTTTCAAAGTCCTTCCTATAATCTTCCCCAGAACACTATCCGGAGGTAAGTCACAGCAATACTCCACTATGCTGGTACCAATTTGTCTTAATTAGGGTTTCTATTGCTGTGATGAAATGCCATAGCCTAAACAACTTGGAGAGGAATGGGTTTATTTGTCTTACACTTCTACATCACTGTTCATCATTGAAGGAAGTCAAGACAGGAACTCAAACAGGGCAGGAACCTGGAGGCAGGAGCTGATGAAGAGGCCATGGAGGGGTGCTGCTTAGTGGTTTGTTCAACGTGGTACGCTTAACCTGCTTTATTACAGAACCCAGGACCACCAGGGATTCTCCACCCACCATGGGCTGGACCTGCCCCCATCAATCACTATGTAAGAACCTGCCCTACAGCTGTCTCTTAAGGAGGCATTTTCTCGATTGAGGTTCCCTCCTTTCAGATAACTCTAGCTTGTGTCAAGTCTACACAAAACTAGCCAGCGCAATGCTTAAAGGCAATTTCCTATACTTGAAGCGTCCTTATGCAGGCTCAGAGAGTCTTACACAAAAAGCATTCTGGGAAACTACGGGAGCAGAGGACCAAATTAAACCCGATGAACTGGAAGAAATACTGAAGACACAAGCAGAGAAGTCCTTTTATAATACTTTAATTTTTGAGTACATTTATAAAACGAGAACAGACTGCTAAGAAAACAAAACAAAACAACACAACCAATTATAGACTTTGAAAAATGAAGGTACAATCAGAACCGTGAGGGCAAAGACAAATTAAAGAGAGAAACTTAATTCTCTCCGTTGAAAAATAGGAAATAGACTCCCCATCCTTTTTATTTTGTATTTTAAAGAACAGTTGGTCTAGAAAACAAGTCCTTGCAATTTATTTCTCTGTCTGTTTATAATATATGTAAATCTTTTAAAGGATTTAGTAAGATCCTTTCTAGCTTTAACTCCCAGGAATGTCTTTGTTGAGGACCTTTTTGTATTTCATAGAAATGCATGCAGGGAGATTAATGGGGTCCCTTCGTGTAGTCCATGGAAGCCTAGGAGTCTGGGATGGCTAGTATTAGTTGGCCACTTAAGAATCCAGGCTTTCCTGGGAGTTGGGCTTCTATGCACACCTGTGTGGATTATCTTACATTAACTGATGTCAGGAGACACATCTTACCTGTGGGTGGGAACGTTTCCTGGACAATGTAGACTGCACTGCAGGAGAAGGAGAAAGTGAGTTGAGCTCTGGTTTTTAAGTGTCATTCTCTGCTTCCTGGCTTCTTCAGGCTCCTAAGGTTTTCGTGACATGATGGAATGTTCCCTTGAACAGTGAGCCAACTTGAACACTTTCCCTTTGTGTTGCTTTTGTCCAAATATTATAAAACAGCAATGGAAAAAGGAACTAAGACAGAGCCTACAGTAGGTGAACAGATTTTCACCCAGTAGTGAAAAGCACCTTCTATTACAGAGATGTAAGAATCTAAGAAAAAAAAAGAAAACAATGTTTCCTTTGTCTAAAGACAATTAACTAACATAGCTACATAGCTAGTTGCCATAATTTCCAGGTGAGTTTAGGATATATTATGTGTAACAAACTCCTGTCTATGCCCTGTTGCTTGAAGACTAGCTGTTGTTCATCATGAGAACTTCTTCACATCTGTGGCACTGGAGAATCAGATGAGGCCTCTTTGTCTTGGAAGGTGTGACAGGTCTCTTCGACATGAATCCCTTTCTGCTTCAATGCTTATTCTGTAATGCAACTTACAATTTTGTGGAGATGATTGTTTAGAGCAGTGGCTCTCAACCTTCCTGATGCTGTGACCCTCTCATACAGTTCCTCATGTTGTGCTGACCCCCAAACATAAAATTATTTTCATGGCTACTTTGTAACTGTGATGTTGTTACTGTTATGAATCATAACTATCTGATAGGCAGGATATTCTAAGATATGACACCTATGAGAGAGTCCTTTTATCCCTGAAGGGGCTGTGACCCACAGGTTGAGAACTACTAGTCTAGAATGCTAACTTTTAATTTTAATCATAATTCCCCCAACACAGTTAAGGAACACACTATTGCATGATAAGAATGAGCCTAGAAATCTCTCCTGTGAAAGTGGCAGGCAAGACAGACTCCATGATAAAGAGTTGAGCAGTAGAAAAGATCAATCTGTTATGCTTAAGAAGGTTTGTACATAAGAATAAATGTGACAGACAGACACGAGACACGGGAAAGGAAAACTTTCAAAGCTGAAAAAAAAAGACACAAATATTTCTAATAAAAAATACACAATTTCAAGTAAATAAATGAGAAGAAAAAAATCATCAAGCTTCACATTTCAACATGCCAATGCATAATTTTAGAATGTCAAGTAAGTGATCAAGTCTATGTTCACAGAAACAGGTGAATACATTCCCATGAAAGGGATAGAATAGGGCCAGTGACGTGGTTCAGTGGGTTAAGGTGGTTGCTGTCAAACTTGACCGCCTGAGTTCAAGTCCAGGGACCCACACAGTGGAAGAAGAAACCTGACTCCTGCAAGTTGTTCTCTGATCTCCATGTGCTCCCTGTGACTCATGCATGCAAACACACACACACACACACACACACACACACACACACACAAGTCAAAATGAATGCAAACTAAGTACAAAATTATCCTGGTCTATTGGTGATCAGGAGAGAATAAAGAACTTAATGTCAATATCAATTTAAGTCCCCTCTCTCATTAAGGAGTATAGCTGAAAAATAACAGTATCAGTGAAAAATACAGGTTACACTTCCAGTAGGAAATAATAAAGACAAATTTAGCAACAAAACCAGGCATAGAGAATGGGGAGGTTTTTACAAAATTACTTTGCAATACATGCATTTAGCAAAGCATCACACTCTTTCCTATAAATATGTACAATTATGATTTGTCCTTTAAAATAGATAAATATGGTAAGACCATAAGCAAAACTCACATTCACGGTGGGAGCAGTACATTAAGGCCATAGGGTTTGACAAGGAATATCTCTTCTTTTTAAAATGTATTTTTAATTGTGTTTGGGGGGCAGGGGGTATGTGCAAGTGAGTACAGGTGACAGCAAGGACCCGAAGCATTGGATCCTTTAGAACTGTAGTTACAGAGTGTGTGTTGTCCAGTAGGAGTGCTGGGAACCAAAACTGGGTCCTGTACCAGGACAGTACTTGTTCTTAATCACTGAGCCATCCCTCCACCCCTTTGAGTTTTCTTAATATTAGCATTTGAAAGGGAAAACAACCGGGTGGCTGGTTGTCCTGGAAAGTTATTCATGAAAAAGGGCAGGATGGACATTCAATGAAGACTGTGGATCAGTTAGGAGAAAACCTAAGGGTTTCATAAGAAAAAAAAAAAATGAGGTCTTGAGCACAGATGGTATGGAGGCTTTCGCCCTTGAGAAGGAGGAAAACAGCTCATTCCCCAGACACTGAGAGAGAAGAAATAACTATGTGGGGGCAAATAGGTAAATTTAAATATAAAGTAGAAATGCCAGGACTTGACGGTAATCAGATGAAAGCCACTCAATTTTTCTCCCTCTCTCCCAAAGTGAAAAAGAGATTTACCACTCTAATTTCTGGACTTGAGGTTTGGGTTTGGGCCTCAAGGACAATGATGAACATTTAAAGTCGTTTGTCAAGGGAAATGGGCAAGGAAGCCAATCACTTGAAAGTAAAGGGTAGCCGAGATTGCTGACATCACAGCTGGAAGTGGAGGGATTTCTTTATGTAACTGTTATTGGCATTTATGAAAAGAGATGCAGAAGAATCACTGTTCATAATGTGTCCTGAAATTTTTGTGATTTCTTTTGTTGTTGCAGATATGAAAGATGACCTATTTTTTTTTTTTTTTTTAGCTTCCATTCTGCTTCGGTAGAAAAAAAATGTCTAGTTGTAATTTTTTTAATGAATTTTTTAGGCATGTGCGTGCTTGTTGGCCTACACATGAGTGTGTGTGTGTGTGTGTGTGTGTGTGTGTGTGTGTGCCCATGAGCATGTATGCACACACACATGCACTCATGCAGGTACTCATGGAGGCCAGAAGAGGACATCAGATCCCCTGAAGCTGAATTTCAGGCCATGTAGAGCTGCCTGACGTGAGTGCTTAGAACTAAACCCAGGGCCTCTGTAAGAGCATGCTCTCAACCTGAGTTCTCTCTCCAGCCCCTACTTGTCATTTTTTTAAAAGATTCTAATTTTATTTTCAATTATATATAAGTGGCTGTGGGGAGGTATGGGCATGTAAGCTCACTTGCCTAAGGAGGCCAGAAGGTGTTGAATCCCCTGGAGCTTGAGATAAAAGTGGCTGTGAGGTAGTCAACTTGGGTGCTAAGAAGTGAACTGAGGTCCAGTGCAAAAGTTATGTTCACTCTTTACCACTAGACCATCTCTTCAGCCTCAGTCTGTCAGGGTTTTTGTTGTTGTTGTTGTTGTTATTGTTGTTGTTTTAATCATGAAACAGTGTATTGAAAATTTATCTGCTATCATAATATGAATTACATTTTAAGTCCAATGTAATCTTGTGAACATTCCTTGTTGATGGATTTGTGGAGAAAGCAAATGCAACATGGTGTTTCTAGGTGTGTGTGTGTGTCTGTGTGTCTGTTTGTCTGTCTGTCTATGTCTGTATGTGTCTGTGTGTAATTGTTCTGTGAACAATTAGGTAATATCTATCAAGAGTCCAAGTGCATTATAATTGGACCTTGTTTTTCATCTGCAAATCTTAGTAAATGAAAACCAAAATTGTCGAAACACAGTCCAAGAATAGAGTCCTGTGCAGAGAAGTCTAACTGCTCATGAGAAAACTCCAAGAAAATAAGAGTCTTGTTACCTCAGTTTCTTCAAACCGTGGGATCATTCTTAGAACGTGCTTTCATGCCCTCCCAGGTATAGCAGATAGACATGAGTTTACTTCAGATTAGTCATTACAACTGGCTATTGTTATT